>NW_025205133.1:0-10109 GCF_004010195.1 Chiloscyllium plagiosum | reverse complement strand
TACACATCCCTTAATGTGTTTAACCGTGGGAAGTGATAAAGTAGGAAGTGTAGTAGTCCATTTGGTCTGTCGAGTTTCCTACCCAATTCAATATAATGATACCTGGCCCTTTATTTCCATATCGTTCTCCTTCTCTCCCACCATTCCTTTACTGTCTCTACGTCCGTATTTATATTCAGTGTCTTGGCTTCCAGGTTCGAGTGCATTCCCCAGGTTCACCAGACGCTGAGGGCAGACATTTATTGTCATCTCATTGCAGAATGGTCTGTCTATACCTAATACTGTGGACCCTTGTTTTAGACACCCGAGCCTGGGGAATTATTATCCCTGCTTCCAATTCGTCTCACCCTGTCAGAGGCTTTATATATCTCACTGAGATCTCCACCCATTTTCCTAAACCCCATGGAATACAGGCCCAGTCGCCCCAAACTCTGCTCCCACAACACGCCTGTCTGGTCATCCTTCACTGCACTCCCTCAATGTCAGGTTTGTCCTTTATTAGGCACTGAGACCAAACCTGCACACAATACTGCACAGTGTTTGAGACGGGGTCTCAACAACACTCTGTACAGCTGCAGTTAGACACCCTTACTCCTGGATTCAAATCCCCCTGAAAGGAAGCTCAGAACATCATTGATCTTCCTAACTGCTTTCTGTTCCTGCAATATTGCTTTCAGTGACTGGTCTACAGGGAGATCCAGATCCTTTGCAATGTTACAGCTCCCCACTTGTTGGGTCTATGTACACTTGGCAGCGTGTGAATGCCATTCCCAGTATTGACCTCTGGCTTCAGACCTCACTGTGCTGCAGGGACCTCGGAGGTCTGCGCAGAAAGAAACAACAAAAAGGCCCATATGTCGCTTTTTAGATCAACATGTTTCAAACAATCCATTTTCAAATGAAAGGCTGCCAAACTCTTGTTCCCACCAAAGGGCACACCGACATCTCTACCCATATTGCTCTACATCTGCCACATATTTGCCTTAGTCACCTTAAAACTTTTTTACAACCTCCTCACCCACACACAATGCAACATCCTTTAGTTTTCTCAGCAGGTTGTGATATATTGTATTTGATTCCCAAAACCACATTTTAATGGATATTGTGAACAGCTGGTACCCGAGCACCGATCCCTATGATACCTCAGCAACCTTCCTCTGTTAAAAAAAATCTGTTTTTTCAATTTATTTATTTCGTGAATCTGGGTGTGACTGGCTGGGTCAGCATTTATTGCCTGTCCCTGGTTGCCCCTTGAGAAGGTGGTGGTGAGCTGCCCTGTTGAACCGCTGCAGCCCACTGTGGATTCAGTGATGGTAACACCATTGAATGCCAAGGGACAGCGGTTAGATTGTATTTTAGTGGTGATGGTCACGGCGTGACAATTGTGTTACGTGAATATTACTTGCCATTTTTCAGCCTGGATACTGCCCAGATCTTGTTGCATTTGGACATGGACTGCTTCAGTATCTTAGGAGCCACAAATGTTGCTGAATATTGTGCAATCATTGGCAAACATCCCCACTTATGGCCTTAGAATAGAGGCAATGTCATTGATGAAGCAGCCGTGAAGATGTTTGGGCCTAGGCCACTGCCCGAGGGACTCCAACAGACTTGCCCTGGAGCTGGGTTGACTGGCCTTTATCAACCATGACCATCTTCCTCCGTGTCAGGTATGAATCTAACCAGCGGGGAGTTTGCCCCTGATACCCATTGATTCCAGTTTTGTTTACACCCCTTGATGCCACAAATGGTCGAAGGCAACCTTGTTTAAAGGACTGTCACTCTCACCCCACCTCTGGAATTCAGCTCTTTTGTCCATGTTTAACCAAGGTAATGAGGTCAGGAGCTGAGTGGCCCTGGTGGGACCCAAACTGGGCGTCATTGACCAGGTTACTGCTGAGCAGGTGCAGCTTGAAAGCACTGAGACATTCCACCACTTTACTGATGGTCGAGAATAGACTGACGGAGTGGTAATTGGCCGGATTGGTTTTGTTCAGCTTTTTATATACAGGAGATACTTGTGGTAATTTTCCAAGTAATCGGGGAAATGTAATTGTAACGGTATTGGAACAGCTTGGTGAGGGCAGTGACAAGGTCTGGAGAACAACTTTTCAGTACTATTGACAGAATGTTGTCAGAGTATGTACCCTCTGGTTATCCAGTATCTCCGACTAAATCTGGATATCGCGTGGAGTGAATCAAATTGGCTGATGGCTGGTAACTGGATTGCTGAGGACCACTGGAGGAGGCTGAGGTGCATCATCCACTCAGCACTTCTGACTGAAGATTGTTGTGAATGCACCAGCCTCATCTTATACACTGAAGTGCTGGACTTTTCCATCATTAAGGATCGGGATACTCGTGGAATCTCCTCCTCCAATGACTTGTTTAATTGTCCATAACTATTCTCATCTAGAACTAGAAGGACTGCAGAGCTTAGATCTGATCCGTTGCTTGTGGGATCACTTAGCTTTGTCTACCACTTACTGCTTATGCTGTCTGGCGCACAAGATGTCCTGTTTGGTGACTTCATCAGGCTGACACCTCTTTGTCAGGTATGGCTGGTGCTGCTCCTGCCCTCCTGCACACTCCATTGAACCAAGGTTGGTCCTCTGGTTTGATGGTAATTGTTGCCAGGCCATGAGGTTGTGCTGGAGTACAATTCTGCTGCTATTGATGACTTGTAACATGTTATGGAAACCCAGATAGATCTGTTCGAAGTCTGTCCCAGTTAGCATGGTGATAGTGCCACCCGTGCTGGTGGAGCTTATTCTCAATGTGCAGGTGTGACTTTATCTCCACAATGACTATGCAGTGGTCACTCGTAACGATAATGTCATGGACAGATAATTCTGCAATTGGCAGATTAGTAAGGCTGTGGTCAAATATGGCTTTTCCCTCTTGTGGGTTCCGTCACCACCTGCCATAGACCCAGTCTATCTGGCATATCCTTTAGGACTCGGCCAGCTCAAGCAGGAATTCTGCTGCTGAACCACTCTTTTTGTGGACATTGACATCCCCAACCCAGAGTACATTTTGTGCCTTTGCCACCCTCAGTGCTTCCTCCAGTGTTGGTCAGCTTGGAGGAGTGCTGACTCATCAGTTGGGAGAGGCTGGTACATAGTAATTAGCAGGAGGTTTCTTTTCTCATGTGTAAACTAATGCCATGAGTCTTCCTGGGATACAGTTCACTGTTGTGGATTCCCAGAGCAATTCCCTTTCAACTGTATCCCACTGTGCCACCACGTCTACTTTCTCTGTCCTGTTGGTGAAACAGTAGATATCCGGGGAAGGTGATGGGGTGCCTGGGACATAGTCATACTCACAGAATCAGACCTTAAATACCAGGTCAGGCTGTTGTTTCACGCGTCTGTTTTTTTCTATTCACTGTTTCCTGCCAGCTGTCCCATTCTAGAAACATAGCCATATATTCGCCCAAATCCACTAAGATTTGATTTTGCAAACTAGGCTGGGAGATTTATCAACACCTTTTCAGAAAATCCACGTGTTTTACATCCATTGTTTCTCTTTCATTTGTCTCCCCGTCAGTTTCTCAAACATAATTCCCATTTCATAAATCTATGTTAGTGTTGTCTATGACCATTACTTTTAGTCCCAATAACTTCTCCCAAACAATTTACTTACTATATTCTTTGTTTCATGTACTATTTCGTTTTCCTACACCATACTTGGTTGTCCTGGTGTTGTCAGAAAGTTCTGTGAAGACAGAACTGAAGTTGTGGATTCATAGTTTTGCCATTTCCCTGTTTCCCATTCTCCATTCTCTGGTTTCAAACTGGAAAAAATCTGCATGGTTTTTTCATACTTCCCACATTGATATAATTTGACAAGCTAAAGCAGTTGATTCTTATAATCTTTGTGAACATTTTCTTCATAAACCCACCAATTCATGTCTTAAGCTGCTCAGCTCCACATCATACACTCACAGGAGCATAGTTTCTGAACCAACAGAAATACAGCACGATCTATATTTGTCCCATTTTCCAACACCAGGCCCATAGCCTGGAATGTTATGAAACTTCCAGGTACTTTTAACGGTTGAGAGGTTAGCCGTGATAACTCCCCTTTCAGGAAGTACATTCCAGACCTCAACACTCTCTGGGTGAAAAAAAGGTAATCTTTAAATCCTCTCTGAACCTCGAACTCTTCACTTTTAGATTAGTTTACTTACAGTGTGGAAACAGGCCCTTCGGCCCAACAAGTCCACACCGCCCCGCCGAAGCGCAACCCACCCATACCCCTACATTTACCCCTTACCTAAAACTACGGCCAATTTAGCATGGCCAATTCACCTGACACTGCACATCTTTGGACTGTGGGAGGAAGCCGGAGCACCCGGAGGAAACCCACGCAGACACGGGGACAACGTGCAAACTCCACACAGTCAGTCGCCTGAGGCGGGAATTGAACACTGTGCCACCGTGCCGCCCACTTTAAAAGTGTGCTCCCTGGTGCCTGACCCTCTGTCTAAATGGAACAGCTGCTGTCTATCCACCCTGTCCATGCCCCTTGTTAACTTATCCTTCCGAATCACATCCCCCGCAGCCTCCTCTGCCCCAAAGTAAACAACCAGAGCTTATCCGGCCTATCCGGCCTCTCTCCATAGCTGATATGCTCCATCCCAGGGATCATCCTGGTGAATCTCCTCTGCAACCCCTCCAGTACAATCACATCCTTCCTGTAATGTGGCTCCGAGAACGACAACAGAACTCCATCATGGACTAAACCAAGCCCTGTATAGCACTTATAATCTACTCCCTGATTAACAAACGCTACACCCAAGGTTCAATTCTTAACTAGTCCAATACCCTGTTCAGTCATGTTCAGGAATGTGTGGAGAAACACCCTCTGAGCTTCCTAATGTGCTGCCAATCATTGTGTACACACTATGTCTGGTTCCTCCTTCCAAAGTATATAATCTCATATTTATCAGGATCACATTCCATCTGCCATTGATCTGCCCATCTGATCATTGCACTTGTATTTTCCTGTAAAATCAGAACTTCCTCCTCACTGCCAACCACCCGGCCAATCATTGTTTCAAACACAAACTTACTTATCACAACTCCCACCCCTCCACCCACACCCCTCCCCCTCCAGATTCACATCTATACCATTTATGAATGCTACAAATAATAAGGGACACAGCATGATCTCTGTGGAACACCAGGGGACACTTGGTCTCCAGTCACTCAAACAGACTTCTCCCACCACCCTCTGCCTCCTGACACTAAGACAATTTTCATTGTAACTTGTCAAGTTATCCTTGATATTGTGAGATTTTACATTATTTTTCCAATTTTCCATGTGGAACTTTGTCAAAGGCCTTGCTGCAAACTAAATAAGCGACTATTCAATCAGACTAATTCAATCAAATTCATTAGGTGTGACTTCACTCTGATAAAGTCCTGATGATTATCCCTGATCAAACCTTACGATTCTGATTGGACTTCGATTTTCTCCTTCTCTATTTTCTCCAGTAGTTTCCGAACAGTGATCTAATACTTGCTCATCCGTAGTTACCCTGGCAAATATCTACCACGCTTACTGTGAAGTGGAATCATATTAGCTGCTCTCCAGTCCTCTGGCACCTCCCCTGTGGTCAGATTCCTATTAAAATTTCTTTCCTTGACTCCAACAGTGTCCAGACCTGCGGATTTGTCCAATTTTATACCAGACAAAGCCTCAAACCCTGCTCGTATTTTACAGCAATCTCTTCAAGAGCTTTCGGGTCCATCTTCTTGAATTCTGTACCTGCATCCTCCTTCTCCCAAGGAAAACAGCTGTAATGTTTCCATGTACCAATGTTCTCCGGGTTGACGCACTGATTGCCCCTTTGGTTTCTAATGGACACTAACTGTTTGCTGATTATTCGGTACTACTTGTCCGTGTAGAATACCGTGGGATTCTCCCTAATATCGCCTGCTTGCTCTTCTCCATGTACCTCTGTTATTCAATCACCTCTATGTTCCTAAGCTTCTAAGTTTCACTACAATCACCTCTCATCTTTTGAAACTCGAGATACACAGGCTGAGTTTCCCATCAGACAATCTTGCCATTTTATGGATTATTCTGGAGAATACCTTTTGCAGTTCCTCTGTAGTCAGTACATTCTATCTTAGTTTGGGACTCCAAATGGTACGCAATACTCGAATTTCACTCTCAGCAACACTCTATGCAGCTGGTGCATGACATCTTCTATATTGCAATTACATACACATTCATGTTAACCTAATTTTTCGTTTCCTATTTGCACGCGTTCTTCCCAATTCCTTTCACTTTAACTTTTCTTATGAAGTAAGTGGGAGAGTTCTTAAAAAATATCCTCCTGAATATCCAACAATACGTTATCCATTAGCTCCTCGTTGCCTACGTCCACAAGAATCATCTTCAAACCGTTCCAAAAATGTTTGCCATGTATGGTTTTCGTTTCATCGATGCATGATCATCCTCCCCAGTTTTCCCATTACCTTCTGTATATCCAGTAACACGTTCTTTGTAATTCAGCCCAAGAGACACCCGACCGCGGATTACAAGTTAACTGATCTGTAGCTCACCACTCTCCATCTTCATCGTTCTTAAACTGTTGGATAACATTTATAACGTTTGCCATATCCAGAGTGGCTAAATATCGTTCAGGAATATATTGGAAAATAACATGAAAATTCGCAATGCAATCAATATGTCTATTGCTGCTTCCTCTGATATTCTTGTATGAGGTACATCTGATCTGTCAGATATATAAATACTCAATCCAGTTTTTTTTTTCAAAGATGACCTCAACACTGATGAGAATGATCTTAAACTTTACTTACACAAGTCCCATGGTCATTTTGGTATTTCTGGGAGAATTTCTTGATATTCTGCCTTGAAGATAGACACAAAGAAACTGTTTCTTTCCCCTGTGATTTCTCTGCTCTCTGCAATAAATTACCCTGCCCGCATGCATAGTGTTCCATATTTGACATTGTTTTTACATTAGTTTCATACACTGATGTACTTTTTTTAGCAGTCTTTATGTTTTTCTCTCGCAATTTGTATGTTTTTCTTTTGTTTGCATGCTGTTTCGCTTTTTGATTTCCTTCTCAGTTTCTTGGTCATCCGTTGCTGTGTCCCACATTTCTCCGAATCCACTGGCTTACTACCACACTTGGCATTTTTCTTAGCTGCTTCGATTGACCTAATAGGTAGTTAAAGGTGAGACTGAAAGGGTTAGGTCGGAGAGGAGGGTGGACCAGATTGATGGGAAGGAAGATAGACACATAGGAACGTTCAAAAGGGGGGAGTGTGCTGAGTTGGGAGATTGGACTGGGATAAAGTGGAGTTAGGGGAAATGGGAAAACTGGTGAAATCTACATTAATCCCCTGTGGAGGGTCCCAAGGCAGAAGAACAAACCTTCTCCATCCATGCTTCGGATGGTTAGGGTTTGCCGATGGAGGAGGCCCAGGACTCTCATGTCCTTGGCAGAGTGGAAAGGAGAGTTAAAGTGTTCAGCCACAAGGTGGTGGAGTTGGTCAATGTGTCTGTTCCAGCGATGTTCTCTGAAATGATTCACGTGTGACTCGCCAATGTGGAGAAGACCACACTGAATTTAAAGGATGCAGTAGATGAGGCGTCCTGTCTCCCTTCATCACCTATCACTTTCAACACCACCTTCATCTACCTATCGCATTCCTAGCTACCTGCCTCCTGCCACACCCCCTTCTCATGTAACTCTCAGCTCCCTTGACCCAGAAGCCTCATTCCTGACGAAGAGTTGTGCCCGAAACATCAATGCTCCTGCTCCTTTTCCGCTGCCTGACTGTGTTTTTCCATCGCCACTGATCTCCAGCAGCTGCAGTGCCCACTTTCTCCTCACACCTTCAGGGTTTGCATGATTCAGATTTATAACAGTTACTTCAAATAAAACAAAAACTACCGTGTACTCAAACAGCATAAAAGAAAACCAATGCATTGTGGTCACTGTTCCCAAAAGGTCCTTTTAAAGTAAAGCTTTCAATTAGCGTTTGTGATCATCCAACATCAATTTCTAAATAACCTGATCTCTAGCTCTCTGCTCAACAAAATGTTAATGCCAGCTATCTAACACATGCTCATGAAATCCATTTTTCCCAGCATTAGCATTCGGTTTGGTTAACACAGTTTAAATATAATGTAAACAGTACATTATCACTGCAGTAGCCACAATTGTGTATATCTCATTTTCCTGTTGTATAACCTGCCCAACATTTGTACTGCAACTTTCACTTTGATATATAACCCCCATCAATGTTTCCTGCTCCTTGCTGTTTTTACCCTCCACCTTACAAGATTCTGTAGAATCTGAGTGATGTGGACTTTGGGGAGATTAATGGTAGAGATCATCTTGCCACACCATTTATGATCTTCTTAAGCATCATCGTGACATTTTCTCCAGATCTCCCGTTATGCTAGTGGAGTAGAGAAGGACAATGTTCGTTCAACAATGCTCTGTATTTCACCCAGAGAGCTGAGACTGCTCTAACCTGGGTGGGAACCTTACAGCAGGCTGGTAAAGTAATGCTGCTGCTGTACAGGATCTTAGTGAGATCACATCTGGAGTAGTGTGTACAGATTTGGTCTCTTGGATGAAGAAAGGATGTTATTATCTTGGAGGCAGCTCAGAGATGGTCCCCTCAACTGATTCCTGCAATGAAGGTGCTCGCTTATAACGAAAGGATGATCAGGTTGATCCAATAGCCATTGGAGTTTACAAAAATGAAAGAAGATCATATTTCAACATAGATGACAGGAAGGAGTCAACAACTGAAGCGAATTATACAGATAATGGAGGAATCCATTCCGTTCTTCAGCCTGTTACACACGAACAACAGAAGGATATTCAGGCCTTTGACCCGGTTACACCAGAATAGGACGAGGCTGTTCAGCCCCTGGAGCCTGATGTATATTTACAGGAGGAGGCCAATCAGCCCCTCGAATCTACAACACTGGCCTCAGAGTAGGCTATGCTGCACCAGTATCCTATTACACAGCAACAGGATCAGTCCATTCAGCCTCCTCAAGTCTGTAACATAGGAACTGAAAGCGGTCACACAGTGACTGGAGATTTGTTACAGTGGGATAACAGGAAGCCATTCATACCCACCGAGTCTGTTGCAAGAGAATTGGATAAGGATAAAACCTATTTGAGACTTATTTCATGAGAAAGGAGGAGGTAATTTAGACACGTGTCTGTTGTATGGGAACAAGAGAAGACCAATCGCCATCTTAGTTCCATCTCTGGGATACATGAGGAGACCGTACAGTACATTCACCTATTGTGGAGAAATATGAGAAGACCCATCAGCCCCTCAAAATGTTACACAGCAACGGGAAGTTTCCATAATCCCCCACTCCTCTAACGCATCAACAGGGGGTGTTCATTCTGGCCTTGGAGATGATAACATGGGAACGCCAGAAAGACTTCATCCCATCCATTTTGTACACCAGCAGGAGGATGGGTCCAGTCAGCCACACCTACCACTTATGCAGCAAGTGGAGCACATCTCTTAAAATCTTTTTTGCCAATCAAACAGGAATTCAAGAAAAACGTATAGATTTTAGAAAGGGAGGAACTTATAATAACTGCATACATTAGGGAGTAAAATGTAACAATAAAGTATTGTAATTTAAGGCAAATTATTAGAATCCATTGTTGTGGACATTTGCAAACATAAACCAAAATTCATCGGAGTCAACGTGGTTTTACAAAGGATAAATCATGATTGAAGTGTTTTCTTGAGTTATTTAAAGATGTGACAAACAAGTTGGATAGTGAGAATCCTGGAAATGGAATATATCTGGTCTTCGTGAAGAATTCAGATACGTCGCTTCTCCAAAGAGTGCGTGGTACGATCAGACAGCATCGGTTTAGGAGTAATTTATTGGCTTGGATGGAGGATTGGTTAACCAATAAAATGCAGTCAGATGAATTAATTGTGTCATTTTCTATTGGAAAATGCAATTTGTTGGGTGCTATAGATTTCAGTTGTCATGCTTCAACCATTGGTGATCGAAATTATTACTCGGTTGACAGGATAGAAAATGCTATAGCTACATTTTCAGATGA
>NW_025205132.1:8054-10109 GCF_004010195.1 Chiloscyllium plagiosum | reverse complement strand
CCGTCATCAACGTGTTTTGTCGCACCCTCAAATGTTGACTATTTCTAATCAAACTATGCTCTTCTAAGTAATCATAAATCCTGTCTCTCAGATTCCGCTCCAATAATTTGCCCACAATGGATGTAGGACTGACTGGTCTGTAATTCCCAGGATTATCCTTATTCTTTTCCTGAACAAGAGAATAATATTCTTCAACCTCCAATCATCTGGCACTACTCCAGTGGACAGTGAGGTCACAAAGATCATCAACAAAGGTGCAGTAACCTCTTTCCTTGCTTCCTGTAGTAACCTTGGGTATATCGCGTCTGGCCGAGAGTATTTATCTATCCTCATCATTTTCATATTTTTCAGCACCTTCTCCTTCTTAACATCAACCTGTTTGAGCATATCAGCCTGTTTCACGCTGTCCTCACAAATGACAAGGTTGCTCTCACTTGTGAAACTGAAACAAGGTGTTCATTAAGGACCTCCCCTAACTCCTGCAACTCCAGGCGCCAGTTCCCTCCACAATCAGCCCAACCCTCACTCTGGCCATCTGGGAGGCAACATACCATCCGGGAGTCTCTCTCGCGACCACAGAATCTCCTGTCTATCCCTCTTACCATTGAATCGCCTATCACAGTCACTCTCCTCTTCTCCACCCTTCCATTCTAAGCTGCAGAGCCAGGCTCACAGCCAGAGACCTGGCTGCTGTGGTATTCCCCGGTAGGTCATTCTGCCCAACAGTATCGAAATGGTATACTTATTATTGAGGGGGGAGGCCACATGGGGTCCCTGCACTGCCTGCCTATTCTCTTTCCCTCTCCTGATGGTCACTCACCTCCCCATAATGCCTCTCTATCACCCCCTCAGCCTCCTGAATGATCCAAAGTTCATCCAGCTCCAGCGCTAGTTCCCTAATGCAGTCTGGGAGGAGCTGGAATTGGGTACACTTCTCGCAGGGGAAGTCATCATTGGTGACCCTTACCACCCACATCCTGCCGGAGGAGCAACTGCCCTAGCCTCCATCCCTTCTGCTCTAAGTTACTGAGAGAATCTGAATACATGAAACCAAAAAGCCTTACCTTACCTACCTTCCACACAGGGTCTTTATTTTTTTGTTAAACGTAACCCAGGGGGAGGACAGGTGGGAGAAACTACAAGTGCATGCCTCGGGTTTAAGCACAGCCCGAATAGGCAAACGTGATCACATGCAGATGCTGGAAATCAGAGTTCAGATTAGAGTGGTGCTAGAAAAGTACAGCAGGTCAGGCAGCATCCGAGGAGCAGGAAAATTGGCGTTTCGGGCAAAAGCTCATCATCAGGAAGGTCTGAAAGGGCTTTTGCCCGAAACATTGACTTCACAGCCCGAATATATCAGTTCACGTGCCCTGCAATCCCTGAGTCTCGGCCCTCTCCTGTTGAGCGATCCCTCTGCCTATTCGTGAGGTAAATCCATTCAGAGGAAAATTTACCTTCCCAGCAGCCCCCTGGTCCTCGCTCTCACCGGTCCCACTACTGCTGAAAATAAAGGCGGCTGACTCTTGAGGTAAATCCTTTCAGTGGTAAATTTGCCTTCCCATCATCCCCGTAGTCTGCACTCTCCCCGCTCCCACTGCTCACTCCATCTCCTTGTCTCTACCCCACTGAAGATCTACACTGTGCTCCTCAGTTCAAAATTGAATTGTGCTACCTGAATACTTGGAAATTGTCCCCCTGCTCACCAAGTTTTCAAACATTAATTAAACTCAGGAAAAGCAAGGTTCTCAATAATGCTTCCTGAAAAACTCATAAGAATTTACTTCCAGCCTGAAGATATCCATTGACCATTTCCCTCTGTTTCCTATCTCTCAGCCAATGCTGTATCCACATTGCTACTGACACATTTATTCCATGAGTTAAATCTTTCCTCATCCTATTATTTGTCACTTTCTGAAGGTCCATGCAAACCACATTGACAGTGCTACCCTCACCAAGTCTTCCTGTTACTACTTCACAAACTCCAACATGTTGGTGAACCTTGATTTGCTGTTTAGAAATCTACACTGACTCTTCATCATCAGTCAAGCTTTCTCC
>NW_025205132.1:0-7487 GCF_004010195.1 Chiloscyllium plagiosum | reverse complement strand
CAGCAAAAAGCATCGAGACAGTGACATCAGCCGTGTCCATCTCAAATTGTGAGGTAACTTCAATGCTTGACGGAAAGTCATCGATATAAATAACTTGGAGGAAAACGTAGATGGTTGAGTCAGTAAGTTTGCAGATGACACAAAGGTCAGGGGTGTTGTAGATAATCTAGCAGGCTGTACAAAATACAGTGGTATATAGATCAGTTGCAGATATGGGCAGAGAAATTGCAGATGGAGTTTAATCCAGGAAAATGTGAGTGCTGCACTTTGGGAGATCAAATGTTAAGGGAAAGTATACAGTTAATGGCTGGACCCTGAACAGCATTGATGTACAGCGGGAGCTTGGGGTTCAGGTCCATAGCTCCCTGAAAGTGGTCATGCAAATAGATAGGGTGGTAAAGAAGGTGTGTGGAATGCTTGCCTGTATTGGTCAGGGAATTGAGTACAAGAGTCAGGATGTCATGTTGCTGTTTTATAGGACTTTGTGTATTGTGTTCAATTCTGGTCGCCACATTACAGGAAGGATGTTGAGGCTTTGGAGAGGGTGTAGAGGAGGTTTACCAGGATGCTGCCTGGATTAGAAAGTATGAGCTACAAGGTGAGGCTAGAAAAACTCAGGGATTGTTTCTGCAATGAAGGGTCAAGGGGAGACATGATAGAAGTTTGCAAAATTATGAGAGAAATAGACAGGTTTGGCAGCCAGAATTCTAAAAGGGCAATGAAAGTCAATAAAATGAGCCTGAAAGCTCTATGTCTCAGTGCGAGGAACATTCGTAATAAGGCGGATGAATTAACTGTGCAGACAGTTATTAATGGACATGATATAATTGGGAGCACAGAGACTTGGCTCCAAGGTGACAAATGGTGGGAACTTAACATCCAGTGTTATTTAACTTTTGGGAAAGATAGAGGAAAGGAAAAGGAGGTGGAGTAGCATTGATGGTTAAGAAGGCGTTTAACACAACAGTAAGGGAGGACATTAACCTGGATGATGTGGAATCTGTCTGGATGGAGCTGTGGAACACCAAAGGGAAAAGGCATTAGTGGGAGATGTGTGTAGACCACCTACCAAACAGTATTTGTGAGATTGGGGACTGTGTCAAACAGGAAATTAGAGATGCATGTAGTAAGGGTACAGCAGTTACTATGGGTGACTTCAATCTCTCTATTGATTGGACTAACCAAACTGGTGGCAGTATGATAGAGGATGATGTCTTGGAATGTATGAGGGATAGTTTCCTCAGCCAATACATTGAGGAACCACCCCAAGAGTAGGACATCCAATACCGGGTATTGTGTAATGAGAGAGGATTAATTCGCAACAAACTGGTGGCAGTATGATAGAGGATGATGTCTTGGAATGTCTGAGGGATGGTTTCCTCAGCCAATACATTGAGGCACCACCCCAAGAGTAGGACATCCAATACGGGGTATTGTGTAATGAGAGAGGATTAATTCGCAACATCATGGTGCGAGATCCTTTGGGAAAGAGTGACCATAACATGGTAGAACTTTTCGTTAAGATAGAGAGTGACACAGTTAATTCTGAGACGAGCGTCCTGAACTTAAAGAATGCTAATTTTGATGGTATGAGACGTGCATTAGCTGGAATAAGCTGGCCAGGGATATTTAAGGGATGGACAGTGGATAGGCAATGGCAGACATTTAAAGAACATGGATGAACGACAACAATTGTACATCTCCGTCTGGTGTAAGAGGAAAACAGGGAAGATGGCTCAATCACACCTAACAAGGGAATTCAGGAACAGGACTAAAGCCAGAGAGGAGGCAGCGAAATTGTCCAGAAAAAGCAGCAAACCTGAGGACTGGGAGAAATGTAAAATTCATCAGAGGAGGACAAAAGAGTTTGATTCAGAAAAGGGAAAATAGAATAAGAAAGTAAGCTTGTGGAAAACTTAAAAACTGACTATAAAAGCTTCTATAGATATGCGAAGAGAAAGTGATTGCTGAAGATAAATGTAAGTCCCTTGCAGTTCGAAACAGGTGAAATCCTCATGGACAACAGAGAGATGGCAGACCAGCTGAACAAGTACTTTGGATCTGTCTTCCCAAGCAGGATCCTAATAACCTTCCAGAAATGCTCGGGACAGAGGGTCAAGCATGAAGGAGGAACTGAAGGAAGTCCTCATTAGTCAGAACATGGTATTGGGGAAATTGATGAGATTAAAACCCGATAAGTACCCCGGGCCTGAAGCACTGCATCCCAGAGTACTGAACGAAATGGCCCGAGAAATAGTGGACACATTGATGATCGTTTTCCAACATTCTCTAGCCTCTGGAAGAGTTCCAATGGACTGAGGGGGATCTAGTGCAACTCCACATTTTGAAAAAAAAGGAAGGAGAGAGAAAACGGGGAAATATAGGCTGCCTAACCTGGCACTGGTGGTGGGGAAAATGTTGGAATCAGTTATTAAGGATGTCATAACTGAGCATTTGGAAAACGGGGAATGAATTGGTCCAAATCAGCATAGATTCACGAAAGGGAAACCATACTTGACAAATCTTCTGGAATGTTTTGAGGATATGACCAGGAGAGTGGACAAGGGTGAATCAGTGAATATTGTGTATCTGGACTTTCAAATGGGTTTTGACGAGGTTCCACACAAGAGATAAGTAAGTAAAATTAAAGCTTATGGCCTCAGAGGTAATGTATTGATGTGGATGGAGAGCTGGTTGGCAGACAGGAAGGAGAGAGCTGGAATAAAAAGGTCCTTTTCAGAGCGGCAGGCAGTGATGAGTGAGGAACGACAGGGTTCAGTGCTGGGACCCCCTGCTGTTCACAATATACATTAACCATTTGGATGAAAGAATTGAATGCAATATCTCCAAATGTGCAGACGACGCTGAGCTGGGTGACAGTGTGTGCTGTGGGGAGGATGCTCAGAAGTTGCAGGGTGACTTGGACAGATTGGCTGAGTGGGTGAATACTTAGCAAATGTAACGTAACGTGGATAAATGTGAGGTTATCCACTTTGGTCACAAAAACAGGAAGGCAGATTCTGCTCTGAATGGTACGATGCTGCCTGAATTGCTGTGCTCTTCCAGCACCACTGATCCATGATCTGAATGGTGGCAGTTGAGGAAAGGGTGAGGTGCAATGAGACCTGGGTGTCATGGTGGAACAGTCTCTGAATGTTAGCTCGCAGGTACAGCAGGCAGTGAGGAAAGCTAATGGCATGCTGGCCTTCATAGTGAGAGGATTGGGGTATCGGAGTCGGGACTGCACAGGCTAGATGCAGGAAGAATGTTCCTGATGGTGGGGAGGTCCAGAACCAGGGGTCATATTCTAAGAATAAGAGGTAAGCCATTTAGGACTGAGATGAGGAAGAATTTCTTCACTCAAAGAGATGTGAATCTGTGGAATTGTCTCCCACAGGAAGGTGTTGGGGCCAGTCCATTAGATACATTCCAGTGCGAGATGAATATGGCCCTTGCAGCTAAGGGGATGAAGGGGTATGGAGAGAGAGTAGGAGTGGGATTGGGAGATTGCATGATCAGCCATCATCATATTGAATGGTGGGGCCGGTTTGAAGGGCTGACGGCCTCCCCCTGCAGCTATGTTCCTATGTTTTGTTTTCCAGCGTTGAAATGTCTAATACTAGAGAACCTACATTTAAGATCAGAGGGGAAAAGGTCAAAGGAGACAGAAGGGGCAATGCTTTTACACAGAGAGTGATCAGGACCTGGAGATGCAGTCAGGGTGGTTCAGGGGTATTTAGACATACAAATGAATATGCGAGTAATGGAGGGATATGGCCCAAATGGCAGGAAGAAGAGATTCGTTTAATTTGGCGCCATGTTTGATACAACTTCATGGGCCGGAGGGCCTGTACCTGCGCTGTCCTGCTCTCTGTTCTGTGCTTGATGAGAGGCAGGATCCACGGATTCTGGAACAGTCAGAAAGGTTGTGGAGGAGCTGAGCATGTGGTCCCCATCCTTGTTCAGGACTGTCACACTGACCCAAACCTTCTACCTCACAGGACCAGACCTTACCTCAACCCTGCCTCTTCCCCATACAGGGCCATTCCCGTCGTTCTGACACCAACCCTCCAACCCCTGAAGTAAACTGTCTCTCTCACTGAGTGGAGGCACGTGGCAGGGATTGATCTTGCTGGTGCTGTTACACCCTCCGCCCTCCCCAGAGATCTGGGAAGCTCAGGTTTAACCTGGTATGGAATCTTCTCTCCATCAGGTCTGAGACAGGTTATGTATGAACTTTCCATAATTACTGACCCGCCCAAGGAAAGACCCAAGCTCCAGGACAGACGTGGGGGTCAGGGCAACTTTGATCACCCTCCCTATCTACCAATGGGTCTAACCTGTCTTGTCAGCTCTGTATCTCAAGGAGGTCATGTGGGGGGGCCTGGAATACACATTTCCCTATTCAGGCTCACATGGGAGAAACATCTGAAGACCAAGGCCAAGATATCTCGTGCTCCTTCTCGTTCTTCCCTGTTATTAGTATGTCATCCAGATAAATGGAAATCTTGGGTAGACTACATAAAATGTTCTCCATCATTGACTGAAAAATGGCACAGGCTGTTAATACCCCAAATGGTGGTCTCGTATATTGGTACAACCCCTTCTAGGTATTAATTGGATCATATTTCTAGGAATTCTCATCTAACCACAATTGCAAGTACATACAGCTCATGTCCACTTTGTGAAGGACAGGCTCCCTGACAGATTTGTGCATAAGTTCTCTATGCGAGAGATTGCTATTTATTCAGCTCCAAGAAGCAGTTTACCGTTTGGGTAAAATCCCTACAAAGGCCCGTCAAGATTCACAATGGGTAAGACCAGTGCTGTCCATTCCACAAACTGTATTGGCTTGATAATTCAGTCACTTTCCAGTCTCCTGCTTCCTGCATCTTTTTATATATAAAGTACTGGGTGGGCTGTGCAGAATCGTGGAATTGCCTCCTGGCCAACATGCAAGGTGGCCTTGTCTCCTTTCTTCGCCCTTTTAGACCTTCCTGAGAAATATCCAGGTATTTCATTCGGACTTCACTCAGGCAGCCATTTTCTAATTGGAAAATCAAGGTGAATATTTCTGAACCAATTTCACCCCATCAGGCTTGGGCCCAAGCTTCTTACTACAATCAGTGGGAACTGAACCAGCTGCTTCTCAGAAGAGAGTGGGACTGAAGTTGTTCCCTGAATCTGGAAAAGTTCCCCAGTGTAGGCTCTCAGCCTAACTGAGGTCTTGAACAAATTTAAGGGTTAAAGTCCCAGGGTAAAGTTTATTCAAGTCTGGTTCCGCGATCACTGAAACAATTGCATTGTTATCCACCTCCACTGCTACCGGATCACTATTTATCCAGGTGTTTAGTTTATTCAGTTCCCACTTGGATGTTGTAAATAACTGTTCCGAACCAGCTGTAGGTGCAAGGTGTTGTCTCTCCTGGATAACGGCCTATGAGCTCTCCTACGCCATCATGTCGAGTGGGACCACTTTGCTCTCTCAGATCCCCATACCAGCAGCAACTACAATGGCTTGTTAAGCCTGACTTTGAAGAAAATGTCAACCATTTGGCCGCGGCATGGCTTAGTTTTGGGGTTTTCCATTGGGGCCTGACCTAGAGACCATCTGATCAGGATACATCCTGAGTGAGGCTATGTAATTACCTTAAGTCACTTAGTACCCAAGCTCAGTTGGCCTGGCGAGGGTGCCCACTTCCATCAGCAGACCCTGTAACTCTGATGTTTCAGGACGACTATGAGCCTCCGAGCTCACAGTAAGACTTGCAAGACCCAGGGACACACAAGATCATGTAACTGTAACGCTCTCTGATGACTAGGCCGGATTTAGTGCCAGTTCAAATCCAGTTGGGCTTCAGGCAGGAGGAGCTTTTGCATGGTCACCTTCTTAAGCCCAGTCTTGTCGCCACTGAAGTAACTCCACAGAGGCCAGTATACCAGCACCAAATCACCCTTTACATACACAGAGAATCCTTAACACTGATCCAGCTCCCACAGAGCCAGCTCTCCATGCGAAAAGAACCCCTGCCAGTCCTACTTATTCGTTTTATCTTTTCTTCTTTTTTTCCTCCAGCACCCATATGTGTGTGTGCAGGTGTGAGACACAGTGAGAGACACAAGATGCACGAATCTTTATTCAAACTTCCAACACCAGGAAGATAGGAATCACCCGAGTGGCCAGTGACAAGGTGCGCCCTTCACAGCAAAAGGGCAATGCTGCGTAATCAAACAGTGAAGAGGAGGGCAGGGATTAAATCAAAATAGAGTTGGACGGGGAAATAATACAGTCCACTCCCCAGGGCGCCCACCTCCCCTGAACAACTGCAGGGTGTTGGTGGACACCGCGTGTTCCTTCTCCAGAGACAGCCGGGCTCTAACGTAACCGCGGAAGAGGGGCAGGCAGTCAGCCCTAACGACCCCCTCCACGGCCCGCTGCCTGGATCTGTTTATGGCCAGTTTGGCCAGGCCCAGGAGCAGACCCACGAGGAGGTCTTCAGCCCTACCCTCTCCTCTCCGCAGTGGCACATCTGTTTATCTTTTTTCAAATTTTATTATACAATTACAAAAGTGTTTACAAAAAACAGGTAACATTTCCAGCTGTATACAAGAGACGGCAATTTTACAAGGGAGAGGAGCAAAGCCAAGCCCCAAACCCTACCGTTCAACCAGTTTACAGGGTGATGAGGACAAACCTCAAATCCCAGTTTCAAGCATGACAAGACAGCAACGACATTTGTACATACAAGGACAATCTAGTTACATAAAAACAGTGCAGACAATACAGACCCAGCAAGCCCCCCGTCCCTCCCACCTTCCGAGCAATCTAAGGCAGCCTGCTCCCACACACCTTCAGGCTCTCTGTCTATCCCATGCACTTCCAGTTTTCAGTCAACCCTGACACACCTTTCTACCACCTCGAGGACAGCCCGCCCTGGTACCTGCCCAGGGCGACAGCGCTGAAGACGGCCTACCCACTTTCTGGCTCTCGGTCTGCCCCTACGCACCATTGGGCTCTCACCCATCCCGATGCACCGTCCGGCCAGTAGGCTATCCTGATACACCCTACGGCCACCTCTAGGACAGCCTGTCCCCTTCCCAAGGGATGACAGCGTGCAGGGTAGCCCACAAGCCTTCCAGATCTCAGCCTGCCCCTACGTACCTTCTCGCTCTCAGGGTGACCGGCTTCAGGGTGGCCTACCCACCCTCCGGCTTTCGGGAAAGCCTACCAACCTTCAGGTTCACTGGATGGCCTACCCACCCTCGGGCTCTCGGGGTGACAGCTTTCAGGATGACCCATGAGCCTCCCAGCTCACAGTAAGGCCTGCCAGAGCCAGGGAAACACAAGACATTGCAGGTGATAACACAACAAGAAACATGGTCGAGTTAATTGTGAACAAAGAGTCCTTTCTGGCACACAGCGTTCAAACAGTCTTGAAAAAAATATAGTCCACTCCAGTATACAATGTGCATTGTCGGAAATAGAG
>NW_025205131.1:8523-10105 GCF_004010195.1 Chiloscyllium plagiosum | reverse complement strand
GACTGCAATGTTAAAATGGAAAACAATGTGGAAATACAGGATGAGATGCAATTTTATTGGAGGAACGAGCGCATCGACTATGTTCTAAATTAGAAAGAACGTCGGAGTTTTTACGCGCTGATAGTCTTTGAGCCCTGGTTC
This sequence comes from Chiloscyllium plagiosum, assembly GCF_004010195.1. Classification (NCBI taxonomy): domain Eukaryota; kingdom Metazoa; phylum Chordata; class Chondrichthyes; order Orectolobiformes; family Hemiscylliidae; genus Chiloscyllium; species Chiloscyllium plagiosum. Next base: position 9,964 of record NW_025205131.1, on the reverse strand, counting down.
GGGATTTTCTTCAGGTTGGTTTGCAATTTCACTTGGAGTGTATGAAGAAAAATGAAATGTCAACATTCATTTTGAGCGTGCTAGAATGAAAATCTGTGGATATACTGCTCATGCTGTTTAAGGCTCCAGTCCGACCAGATTTGGAATATCGTGTGTCAATTAATCTAAATCATCGTTGGGAGTCAGGGTATACAATGGGAACACGAAGCTGGAACTAATTTTGCCTTTTGATTCTATGAGTGATCAGACTGAAGGGATATATCACCAATTTTTTGAATTGTCCTCTGAACCTATTCTGTGTCACTACGTAGATTCCAGTGTTTGTGCAGCAACTCAGGAGCTGGAGAATAAATCCTAATTCTTGGACATACACAGGCACATAAATCAAATAGCCCAGATTACCCATTCGTTCAAGCATTGCATACACGGCAAACACTGCCCACAGCAGGATGAAGTTGCCTGAAATCAGAAACAGAAGAACAATTGATTTTCTTCGATTCTCCATCTCCGTGTCTCCGGGACACTCCCCATTGTTGTGAGTCCGGAGTCTCCTGCGGGCTCTGCTGCTCACTACAATATGTCTGATGGTGAAAATGTTGAGCTGCAGAATCAGAATGAATGGGAGACAGGGTGAGAGAATGTAGTGAACAATTTCAATTATGGCCCATAACTCTAAGTTGTCATCACTCAATTCTATGCCACAAAACATAGGATGATTAGATAAACGATAATTATTGTTATACATAAAATACCAGCTGATATTATTTAAACAGCTCAGTCCAGTCACTGTTCCAAGAACCACCGCCGCTGTTTTCTCATTACAATATTTAGTTTTGAACGTGTGACAACGAATGGCTACCAAACGGTCGAAGATGAATGTGACGGTGAACCAGACAGAGCAATCGGATGCTGCATAAAGCAGGACAGCATGAATGTTGCATACATCTATATCCTCCATGAAAGTGAAGACTTCTGGATAAACAATTGGAATATGTCTCAATATCAGGTCAAGGATGACTACCAATAAATCTGCGACTGCCATGGCCATCAGATAGAGAGTGACACATCTGGAGAGTCCACACATCCCACGGAACAGGATCACAATCGTCACTGTATTAACTGTGGAAAAGGAAACTACGAAATAACACTTAACGAATGATGAGGGAAAAAGCTGTAATATTCAATTTTCACTTCATCCATAAGTGGTGCACAGTCATGACTGTGTTGTCCATTCAGAAGGCATAATCCTCAAAGAGTACCTTCCAAATTCGCAATCTCTACTCTGACGTAGCTAATTATTGTATACATAGTTGCAGGAGAAAGTGATGGAACTTGTGGTGTTGGAGATGTACAGCCAGTCTGGAAGCATCCGAGGAGCAGGAGAGTCGACATTTCGAGCGTAAACTCTTCATCAGCAATGAGGGAATAGCCCAATGGGCTG
>NW_025205131.1:6536-8286 GCF_004010195.1 Chiloscyllium plagiosum | reverse complement strand
TTGGAGTGGGATTTAAAGTGTTTGGCTACAGGGCAATAGGGTATTTAGTGCATGTGTCTCAGAGATGATCTCTGAAACATTCTGCAAGTAAGCGTTCTGTCTGCTTCAGTTGGAGGAGAGCACGTCGACAGCAACGGACACAGGAAATGATATGTGTGGAAGTCATGTTAAATCTCTGTTGGTTGTGGAAGGATCCTTCGGGGCCTTGGCCTGTGGTGAGTATGGAGGTGTGGGAGGAGGTTTTGTACTTTGTCCGGTGGCAAGGCATGATGCTGGGAGATGATGGTCGGTTGGTGGGGGTCTTGGACTGAACGAAGGAGTCCTGGAGTGAATGGCCCCTGTGGCGCGCAAGTCCGGGTGGGGCGAGAAATATATTTCTGGTGATGGGATCTGTTTGAAGGTAGTCCAAATTGTCGAGGATGACGCGTTGTATTTGCTGGTTGTTGGGACAGAAGGTGAGGACCGGCGGGCTCTGTGCTTGCTGTGATTGGATGGGTGCGCTTCAAGAACAGATACACAAAAGAGGAGGAGACATACTGGAGGGAGACTTCGACAAATGGTGGGGTAAATTGCTTTGTGTTGAGTCTGTCAACGGAAACGAAGACGGGGAGGTACAGGAAAGAGAGGGATGTGGGCGAGATGATCCAGTTGAATTTGTGGTCAGGGAATAAATTGTTATTAAAATTCATGAACATTTAAAACTCCTGGTGGGAGCACGATGTGGCGTTGATACAGAGGAAATGGCTGGAAATGGTGCCGGTGCAGCTGTGGAAAACACACTGTTCCCTGTACTTGAGGAAGAGGCAGGCACAGCCGAGAATGATGCTGTTGCCTTTGGCTACCAATCAAGGTAGCAGACAAAGCGGGCACAATGATAAATTGGCGCACTAATCTCCACGTATCTAAAAACAGGCACCAACTCACGGACACCTTTTCCGATGGCCCACTCAATCACGAGCTCACCTGCCACTAAAAGACCTCTCATGTATCAGCCTCAAAACTCATAGTCCGGGGACAACGCACTGCCCGGTTCTATCTCCAACCCAAAATTCACAAACCTGACTGCTCTGGTTGACCTAATGTCTTATCCAGCTCCTTTCCCAAAGAAAATACCCCAGCATACCTTGGCATCATTCTGTCCAGCTTGATCTAGGATCTCCCCATGTATCTTTGGGATGCTACCGCCTCCATGACTTCCGTTTCTCTGGCTTGCAAACTTCATCTTCAGACATTCTTCTCTCAAGACGAAGGCCTCCTGGCCCACCATTTCGTCGTCAAACGATGACCCAAATCGCATACTTCCACTGAAACGTTCGTCTGATTGGTTGAAGTGGACCTCATCCTCAAAAAAATCTCCTTTCAATTCTTCCACTTCCTCTAGGGAAAAGGAGTAACCATGGTCATCCGCAGAGGCCCCAGCTGTACTTGCAACGTTGTCTGGTACGTGGAACAGTTCATCTGTCGTAGCGAAAATGACACCAATCTCCTCCATTTCCTCCGCTTCATCAATGACACGATGGGCGCCAGCTCATGCTCCTGCGAGCAGCACGAACAGCTCATCAATTTCACCAGTACCTTGTACCCTGACTTCAAATTCATCTGGACCGTCTCGGGCACCTCTCTCCCCTTCCTGGACCTCTCCATCTTCATTTCCGTTGACAGACACAAAACAGACATCGACGTCAAGTTCACTGCCTCTCACAGCTGCCTGGAAGACACCTCGTCACATCTTGGCATTTGTCAAAACGCT
>NW_025205131.1:2938-5905 GCF_004010195.1 Chiloscyllium plagiosum | reverse complement strand
CAACCTTCCAGAGCCTTATTGAACTGACTTAACTCTCCATTTTTCTTCCCACCAATTTGCTCCAACCTCCTTTCCGAACAATCTCCATCATCGCCCACCTCCATCTAAAAATGGCATTCTCAGTTACCTTCCCCAGCATCACCCATTTATCTCTCAGGCCCCTTGGGCCACCCCCTCATTGGGGATGAACGGCTAATGCTCAAAACTTCAACTCTCCTCCACTTCGCATGCTGCCAGAACACCTGTGTTTTCCAGCACCACATATTACGACACAGGATACATTCTGACAATGTCTCTGCGTGAGATTATCTGAATATATGAGTGTTTGCCATTGATTGTGCGTGTGTGTCTGTGTGCGAGCCCCCGTCTGTGTGCGTGTGTGTGAGTGTCTGTGTGTTTGGATGTGTGCGTGTGTGTGATACAGAGTTCGAAAAAGACAGAGAATTTCTCTGTGCATTTGGGAAAGCATCTGAAAGGTTTTGTGTGAGTGATCGTGGGTGTATGCAGCTTTGCAAGAGCGAGAATCTGTGAGAGAGTGTGTGCGTGTGTCTATTTGCCTGACACGCTGTCCTCTTATATTAAATACATTGAATCTACTGATGCAGAATTCTGATTCAAATATTCATGGTCTATCAAACAAATATAGCCAACTACTGCAGAGGATTTCAGGTGAACCTTCCACATTTTCTCGAAGATACTTAGATCCATAGCCACGAGGATAAGAAGCAGAGAATCATTCGAATTCGTGTCCGGTAATGACTACGTAGACAGCGTAATGTAGTCTGGTCTAACATAGCTTTACACTTCACCATATGTACCAAGGGGAGTAAGGACAAATCAACTATCCATCTACGAGAAAATGTGGATCAGGAAACAGTTCAGGGCAATAAGTGAAGGGTACAACATGGTTTAGAAATTTGATAAGGACACTTAGCACTTACGGGGGACACTGACAGCAGCAAGTATTGGGTAGTATATCCTCTCAAAATCCTGAATTATACTTTTGATGTAGGAGGCCCCGTTAATCCATGAATATGCTTCGGAGGATACTTCAAGAATGGATGAATAGAAATCATTGAAATCCATGACGCATTTTCGGCCAATGGGTCGAGGGTTATTCTGTGCAGTTAAGCCAGGAATCCTTTTATGCAGCAAAGAGAGACGTCCCTGAGAGTCTTTACTCATTAATTATGGAGTTGACATTAATTCATCATCAACACCTGGGTTCCGTTAATAGGATTGTTTATTCCATGCTCAGTCACTGAGCAGATGACTTCATTTATCCGTAAGAATCCAGATATCTTTTTTTGTTAAACTGAAATGAGCTTGTCAATCGAAACTCAGAAAATTACGCAGTGTATGAATCACATTTTAGCTCGCAGAACCGAGAGCAATACTCTTGGTCTGTTGGAATACATTGTCATTTAAAATAAATAAAAATTTTGTTTTATGCTGTACATTGAAATTGGGGGAAATGATTATTTTTAAACACGAAGGATGGTTCAAAGAATTCCTGCACGTTTGGTAAGTAAGTCACCTCACGCTCATTGCTGACTTCATGCGTGAGAATTGCACCCAACTCCAGTGCCTCGAGAATCAAGTTAGGGAACAGCAGGTGGAGCTGGATGAACATCGGGTCATTCAGAAGGCGGACGCAGTTATTGTGAGGAGATACAGGGAGTTATTTACTCCACAGCAACGCGACGATGGTAGATAGGTTTACGTCAGGATTAAGGAAGGGAACGATTAGGCAGTGCAGGGATCTTCTGTGGTGATTCTCTGCAACAACTATACCATTTTAGATATTGTTGGGGGAAAGACTAACCAGGCGCAGATAATGTGGAAGAGGTCGCTGGTGCAGTGTCTATCTCTTCTGCTCATTGGTGAGTCCATAGTAAGGAAAAGTGATAGGAGGTTGTGTGGGAAAGAGAGTAACACACGATTGGTTTGTTGCCTCCCAGGTGTCAACGTTCGTGATGTTGCAAGGCTTAGAAAGTGTGAACGCTGGAAATACATTTCTATCAGATCTCCCCTCAACCTTCTAAACTCCGATGCATACGATCCCAGCATCCTCAGCCGTCCATCATGTTACGCCTAACATTCCTGGCTCATCCGTGTGAAACCCCACTGGAAATTCTCCAGTGCAAGTACGCACTTCCTGAGGTGGAGGGCCCAAAACTCGACATAGTATTCTAAATGCGTCCTAACCAGAGCTTTATAAAGTCTCAGTAGCACATCTCTCCTTTTACATTCCAACTCTCTTGAGAAAAATAACAAATGTAAATAGATCCGAGAAAGTCGAAACACACGTTGATGCAGTTTTTGTTTTAGAATGCATACAGATTATTAGTTTTTATTAGTAGAGGGATTGAGTTTCAGAACTAGGTCATGCTGCAGCGGTACAAAACCCTTTTGCAGCCACACTTGGATTATTATGTATAGTTCTGGTCAATGCATTATTGGAAAGATGTAGAAGCTTGGGAACGGTTTCAGAGGAGATTTCCGAGGATTCTGCCTGGTATGGAGAGAAGGTCTTACGAGGAAAGTCTGAGGGACTGAAGGTTGTTTTCGTCGGTGAGAAGAATTGAGGAGGACTTGGTACAGACTTACAAGATGATCAGAGGGTTGGATCGGGTGGACAGCGAGTGTTTTTATTTCCTCAGACGGTGTTGGCTAGCACGAGGGGGCATTGCTTTAAGTTGAAGGTTGACAGATATAGGACAGTTGGTCCCAGTTAGTTTCTTTACTCTGATAGTAGTCGGGGCGTGGGATGCACTGCCTGAAAGAGTAGTGGAATCGCCAAATTTAAGGGCATTTAAATTGTCATTGCATTTTCATATCGACGAAAATGGAATGCTGGAGTTTAGATGGGCTTCAGATGGGTTTCAGAGAGTCGGAATAACATTGACGGCCAGAAGGCCTGTACTGTTTCATGTTCAAAGTTCTACGGCATTAAAATAAAAAAAA
>NW_025205131.1:0-1480 GCF_004010195.1 Chiloscyllium plagiosum | reverse complement strand
CTGATAGATGCATCCACCTGTGGCCATTTACTTACCTGTCAGCCTCCTACTATCAGTGTTCGCCTCCTCAAAATGACACGTTCCAAGGAACAAGAGCACAGCTTTCATTCGCATCTACAAACTTCTGGAATATCCCAGTGAGATCGATGAAAAACAGGAGATACATTCAGCGGTTCTGAGACTCTGTCGTGACTAATCTCTGAAATTCTCGGCAAGGAGCAACACCATGCGCACTTCTCTGCGAGCTCTTGACTTGTTGAAGTGACAGTTCACAAACAGAGAACAGACGAATTCGCATCACTGTGCAATGGTTAGGCTCAGTACGTTGATCTCAAGTACCCTGAAAAGAAGTGTTAAAAGCCGAACTACAACACTCCCCTCCCCCCAATCTAGCCACTCTAGATTCAAGTGCCATCTTGGGATTTAGACTTATCCTTTTGCACTTGTTACGAGCAGGATATGATTTCACCAGAGAATGGGCTCAGTAGAGAAAATTCTCCAGCGTGATAAGGTACTGCAATGCAGAGTGGTGGAGAAGTAAAGAAGGTCGAGTGAGGGCAAGAGCGAGATACATGAGCGGCATGGACAAGACTAGAAAACAGCTGGTCTCCTTATCTGAAAGTTTAAAAGCAAGAGGCCACCATTTTAAAGTGAAATGCAGGGGTTCAGAGGGGAATTCAAAAAAATGTTTTCACCCACCGGCTGGTGCTGAGTCTGCAATGCCCTGCCTGGGTTGATAATTGAGAAGGGAAGATTCACTTCCGGAAAGTGTACTTGGATGAGCCACTTGAAACGTCTGAAAATTAAAGGCTCTCGGTGAAGTGGGAAAGGGAGTGTGCTGGAGGTCGTATTTCGTTTTGGAAGAACAATGTGCAAAGGGTCTTTGCTGTAATATTATATATTGCTCTTTAACCCTCTCAAATGCTATTACCATTGGAGCTCTTCCAGTTTCTTCATGGCACAGCGGAAATCCCGGGCAACGGCAGCAGTACTCGACTCCTGGCACGGTTTTTCCGCGTGTCCAGTATTCATTGATACGTACTCCCTTCAGGAGTTTGTGGCACAGTGTTAACGTTGCATCTCCCAGCGGTTCAGACAGACACTTTGGATACAAAAATCGGATAAAATCTCAGGCAGGCACGAAGTTAGAGCAGAAGGAGTAGCTACAGAATCAGGTCATTAGCCCACTGGGTATTCCCAACCATTCGATTGATTAGCATCATATTTGAATTTTAAGCAATACGGAAATAATAGCTGCAGAAACCTGTTCAACGTGGGTCTTTTTAAAATAAAGTCCATCTGGCTCACGTCAGGGAATGAAGTCTGCAGTCATCACGCATTTTGGGCCACACATGACTGCAGTACCACAGCAGGGATCGACTTTGAACTGCCCAATCTGAGCAATAGTCTTTTTTCTTGTTATGTCGATTAATCTGAAGGACCTTCAAATCTAAATATCCAAATATTTTCACTCTATTGC
>NW_025205130.1:8367-10105 GCF_004010195.1 Chiloscyllium plagiosum | reverse complement strand
CAGGGGGAATGGGATACAGGGAAATTTAGCTCTGTGCATAGAGAATTAGCGTGTGGACAGAAGACAACGAGTGGTAGTGGAAGGAAAGTATTCTTCCTGGAAGTCAGTGGTGAGTGGTGTTCCACAGGGCTCTGTTCTTTGGCCTCTACTCTTTGTAAGTTTATTAATGACTTTGATGTGGAAATTGAAGGATTGGTTAGCAAGTTTGCAGACGACACAAATGTTGGATGTGTCGTTGACAGTATAGAGGACTGTTGCAGGCTGCAGCGTGACATTGACAGGTTGCAGAGATGGGCTGAGTGGTGGCAGATGGAGTTCAAACTGGATAAATGTGAAGTGATAAATTTTGGAAGGTCGAACTTGAAAGCTGACTACAGGATTAAAGACAGGATTCGTGGCAGTGTGGAGGAACAGAGGGGTCATGTGTGCAGGTACATTGATCCCTTAAAATTGCCACCCAAGTGGACAGGGTTGTTAAGAAAGCATATGTTGTTTTGGCTTTATGAACAGGGGAATTGAGTTTAAGAGCTGTGAGATCTTGTTGCAGCTCCATAAAACTTTGGTTAGACCGCACTTGGAATACTGTGTCCAGTCCCTGTCGCCCTATTATAGGAAAGATGTGGATGCTTTGGAGAGGGTTCAGAGAAGCTTTACCAGGATGCTGCCTGGAATGGAGGGCTTATCTAACGAAGAGAGGTTGACTGAGCTCGGACTTTTTTAATTGGGAAAAAGAAGAAAGAGAGGGGACCTAATTGAGGTATACAAGATAATGCGAAGCATAGATAGCGCTGATAGCCAGATACTTTTTCCCAGGGCAGAATTGTTAACACGAGGGGTCATAGTTTTAAGCTGTTTGGCGGAAAGTATAGAGGGGATGTCAGAGGCGGGTTCTTTACGCAGAGAGTTGCGAGAGCACGGAATGCGTTGCAAGCAGCAGTTGTGGAAGCAAGGTCATTGGGGATATTTAAGAGACTGCTGGACATGCATATGGTCACAGACATTTGAGGGTTCATACATTAGGTTTACCTTACGTGAGAATCAATAGTCGGCACAACATCGTGGGTTGAAGGGCCTGTTCTGTGCTGTACTGTTCTATGTTCTATGTTCTATGAAGTGTATCTGTACCTTTCGACCATCTGCCCCCTGTACTGACAGATAGTGCTCCCTCAATACCTTATCCCCAAAGCACCTCGACAAAACATTCATGCCCTCAACACCTCAGAAAACAAACCTGTTTCCCCCTTGGACCGTGTTCATCCCCAAACCTGTTCTCACTGTGATAACCCACTGCCACCCCCAAGATTGGAGCCCAGGGCCCAGAACATTATTTGAGTCTCTGGATTGATCATAGATTCGCTAAATATGGCAGCAGGCCATTCGGCCTATCAGGTTCACACTGAACCCTCGGCAGAGCATCCCACCCACCTTCTCTATCCCTGCATCCCTTCATTTCCTCTGGCTAATCCACCAAGCCTGCACATCTTTGGACAGTGGGTGAGAACTGGAGCACCCGGAGGCTGACATGGGGAGAATGTGCCAACTCCACACAGACAGTCGCTCGAGGCTGGAATCGAACCCGGGTGGGGTGAGGCAACACTGAGCCCCCGTGACAATCCCACCATCTCCTCTCCGTTGATGACCGTTTGATGTCTATACCCGGGGAGTATTTAACTTGTCTAGCGTTTATGAAAGAAAGATTAGGGACAAGGGCAATGCCTCCACAAGCTCAAGATGCTTG
>NW_025205130.1:4444-7724 GCF_004010195.1 Chiloscyllium plagiosum | reverse complement strand
CCCCTCACCTGAGGTGTGTGACCCACCATGCCTCTCTCTCTGACAAGTTAGCAGCTCTCGGGTCCTCCTGGTCTATACTAACTTCCCAACTTTAAAAAGGCACTGCAGCAAGATAGCTCTTTACATGGTTCAGGTCAAAATCCGGGAGTTCCCTCCAGAACATGACTGTGGGACACCCAAGGACTGCAGCAGGAGAGTACAGTTCACCGCCACCTTCCAGGCAACTATTAGAGGGTGTGGGAATCACATGCAAGCCACATTTGAAAATAAGTTGTATTACAGGGTCACAGTGGATGGTCACTAAGACTGTTTCTTTACCTCTGTTCAAATCAGCATAATGGAGAATCAAAGGGTGGGTTGAAAATGGCAATAATAGCATTTCGCAGGTTGGTGTTTATTAGAGTTTGTATCGACGGTATGAATGTTTGAGCACTTTTTCAAGGACATGCAGGTAGCTGCCAGTGGAAGTGATGGGGGCTGGTACAATTGTGACATTTAAAAGGCATTATGATGAGTATGTGAATAGGAAGGGTTTAGTGGGATATCAGCCAAGTGTTAGCAAATGGAATGAAATGAGATGAGAATATCTGGTTGGTATGGACGAGTTGGACAGGAGGGACTGGTTCCAAGCTGTGCACCTCTGTGATTCTGCGCCTATGAATAGTCTATTTCAGAGAGTTTCAGGCAGGGCTTGGTTTGTGTGTCTCTCATGCGTACTCAGAATCTGCAAACCCTATGTCTCCAAATTTCCACAAGACTCTATGAAATAGAAAAAAAGAGGGTCAGTGCTGAGGGAGTGCTGCACTGTCAGAGGGTCAGTATTGAGGGTGTGCTGCACTGTCAGAGGGTCAGTACTGAGGGAGCACCACACTGTCAGAGAGTCAGCACAGAGGGAGTGCTGCACTATCAGAGTGTCAGTACAGAGAGAGTGCTACAATGTCAGATGGTCAGTACTGAGGCACTGTTGGACTGTCAGAGCTGCAGGACTGAGACAGAGGGTCAGTACTGAGGGAGTGCTACACTGTCAATGGGTCAGTGCTGAGGGGAGTGCTAAACTGTCAATGGGTCAGTACTGAGGGAGTGCTACATTGTCCATGAGTCAGTACTGAGGGAGTGCTGTACTGTCAGAGGTTTTATCCTAAGATTGGGCCACACTGTCGGAGGGTCAGTATAGCGCCAGTTCCACACTGTCAGAGATTCAGTACTGAGGGAGTGCATCACTATCAGAGGATCAGTGTGGAGGGAGTGCTGTATTGTCAGAGGATCAGTGTGGAGGGTGTGCTGTATTGTCAGAGGATCAGTGTGGAGGGAGTGCAACATTTTCAGAGCGTCATGACACAAGGAGTGCAGCATTGTCAGAGAGTCAAGACAGAAGGAGTGCAGCATTGTCAGAGAGTCAGGACGGAGGGATTGCTGTGCAGTGAGAGAATCAGTAATGATGAAGTGCGCACTGTCTGAGGGTCAGTGCTAATGGATGGCCATGCTGTCAGAGTGTCACACTGTGAGAGGGTTGCTACTGGGGGAGCGCTGCACTGTGAAAGGGTTAGAACTGAGGGAGCACCACACTCTGAGGGGGTTAGTACTGAGGGATCACCGTGCTGTGAGGGGGTCAGTACTGAGGGAGCGAAGCACTATATGTCAGACAGTCAGTACTGAGTGATTGCTGCATTGCCAGAGGGTCAGTACTGAGTGAGTGATGCACTCTCAAAGGGTCATTACTGAGGGAGTGTTACACGGTCAGTGTGTCAGTTCTGAGGGAGTGTTGTTTGGAGGGTCCGTACTGAGGGAATGCCACACTGCAGAAATGTCAGTACTGAGGGAATGCTGCACTGTACAAATGTCAGTACAAAGAGAGTGCTGCAGAGTCAGATGGTCAGTACTGAGGGAATGCTGTTGTGTCAGAATGTCATTTCTGAGGTTGTGCTGCAGTGTCAAAGGAGCAGTGCTGAGGGAGAGCTGCACTGTCAGAGGGTCAGTACTGAGGGATTGCAGCACCAAGGCGATGTTGCAGTGTCAGAGGGTCAGTTCTGAGGGAGGACTGAATGATCAGAGGATGCGCCACACTGTCTGAAAGTCAGTATGAAGGTGTGCCACACTGTGGGAGGGTCGGTATACGTGCAATGCCACACTATGAGAGGGTAAGTACTGAGGGAGTGCTGAAGTGTCATAGGAACAGTACTGAGGGAGAGTCGCACTGTCAGAGGGCCAGCACGAACGGAGTGCTGCACTGTCAGAGGGTCACTAATGAGGGAGTGTTGCACTGTCAGAGCGTCAGTTCGGAGGGAGTGCTGCACTGTCTGAGAGTCAGTACTGAGGGAGTGCTGCACTGTCAGAGGGTCTGTACGGAGGGAGTGCTGCACTGTCACAGGGTCTGTATGGAGAGAGTGATGCACTGTGAGAGGGTCAGTACTGAGGCAGCACTGCACTGTCAGAGTGTCAATACTGAGGGAGCGCCGCAGTGTCAGAGGGTCAGTACTGAGGGAGCGCCGCACTGTGAGAGGGACAGTACTCAGGGATTGCTACACTGTCAGAGGGTCAGTACTGAGGGAACGCTGCACTGTCAGAGGGTCAGTACTGAGGGAGTGCTGCACAGTCAGAGGGTCAGGACTGAGGGAATGCTGCACTGTGAGAGGGTCAGTACTGAGAGAGCGCTGCAATGTCAGAGGGTCAGTACGGAGGGAGTGCTGCACTGTAGAAATGTTAATACAAAGAGAGTGCTGCAGAGTCAGAGGGTCAATCTGGGGGGAGTGTTGCACTTTCAGAAGGTCAGTACTGAGGGAGCGCTGCACTGTCAGAGGGTCAGTACTGAGGGAGCGCTGCACTGTCAGAGTGTCAGTACTGAGGGAGCGCTGCATTGTCAGAGGGTCAGTACTGAGGCAGCACTGCACTGTCAGAGGGTCAGTACTGTGGGAGCACTGCACTGTCAGAAAGTCAGTACTGAGGGAGCGCTGCACTGTGAGAGGGTCAGTCAGTACTGAGTGATTCCTGCATTGCCAGAGGGTCAGTACTGAGAGAGTGATGCACACTCAAAGGGTCATTACTGAGGGAGTGTTACACGGTCAGTGTGTCAGTTCTGAGGGAGTGTTGTTTCAGAGGGTCAGTACTGAGGGAGTGCTGCACTGCCAAAACGTCAGTACTGAAGAGTGCGACACTGCCAAAGGGTCAGTACTGAGGCATTGCTGGTCTATCACAAGTGCAGGAATGAGGCAGTGCCACTCTGTCAGAGTTTCAGTACTGAAGGAGTTCTGCTCTGTCGGAGGGTCCGTACTGAGGGAATGCC
>NW_025205130.1:2446-4239 GCF_004010195.1 Chiloscyllium plagiosum | reverse complement strand
GGTCAATCTGGGGGGAGTGCTGCACTTTCAGAAGGTCAGTACTGAGGGAGCGCTGCACTGTCAGAGAGTCAGTAGTGAGGGAGCGCTGCACTGTCAGAGGGTCAGTACTGAGGGAGCGCTGCATTGTCAGAGGGTCAGTACTGAGGCAGCACTGCACTGTCAGAGGGTCAGTACTGTGGGAGCACTGCTCTGTCAGAAAGTCAGTACTGAGGGAGCGCCGCACTGTCAGAGGGTCAGTACTGAGGGAGCACTGCACTGTCAGAGGATCAGTACTGAGGGAGCGTTACATTATCTGAGAGTCAGTACTGAGGGAGCACTGCACTATCAGAGGGTCAGTACTGAGGGAGCACTGCACTGTCAGAGGTTCAGTACGGAGGGAGTACTGCACTGTAGAAATGTTAATACAAAGAGAATGCTGCAGAGTCAGAGGGTCAGTATTGAGGGATTGCTGTGGCGTTAGCGGCTCACTTCTGAGGGAATGCTGCACTGTCAGAGGTTCAGTACTGAGGGAGTACTGCACTGTCAGAGAGTCAGTTCTGAGGGACCGCTGCACTGTCAGAGGGTCATTACTGAGGGAGTGCTGCACTGTCAGCGCATCAGTCTGGGGGATACCTGCATTGTAAGAGAGGCAATACGAGTGAGTGCCACACGATCAGATGGGCTGAATGGCCTATTTTCTGCTCCGATGTCTTGTGGTCTATGAGGAATATCTGAAATTGTTCAGTACATTTCTGCCTCTGCTTCCTACAGACCATGCTCACCAATGATTCCCACGTCCAGATTCCAAAGACTGTGTTCAAACAGTCAGTCTTCATTTGGTTACCACCCTCTTTTCCCAGGGATCAAGTTTTCGTTTCGTGTGACTGACCTGCCAGCTCAACGGGATATTTTCATGCTGCAGGGCTGAGGTTTATTCCTCAGCTTCCGTGTGCTCATCCCAAATGAATCCCACTGCCCCAGCACAGTCGTGTGTTCCTTATTTCTGAGCTTCCCAATGCTAATCCACATCCAGAATGACATCCCACACTCCTCCAAATCATATCGCAGGCTAATTGCCTGGGAGCGAGGAGTGCTAAGAGAGGGAATAAAAACCTGAAAGGACTTTACAGTGACATTAAGGGTGAATTAATAATGAGAGAAAGAGTCGGTTGTGGAACACAGTGAGAATTTGTGCATGGACCCAGAGACTGTAGTGAATGGATGCATTTTGTCAATGCTCATTGGGACAGGGTTGATATGAAATCGTGAAGATGCTCTGTGATACAATTAAATGAATTAGCATATATAGAGAGAGATGGTTCTGAGTGATCTGGCCTTCTCACAACCCAGTAGATCTCCAAAGACGGTGGAAATGTATCTCAGTTTAGCGAATTAGGTGATGGAGGAAATAGCAGGCACACTTGCAAACATTTTCAAATCCCCTCGAGCCACAGGAGGGGTGTCGTCGGACTGACCATGTGGTCCTGTTATCCAAGAGGGAACATGGGATATACCAGGCAGCTACAGGCCAGTCAGGCTAATACCGTGGGTGGGACGTCTGTTGGAAGCAATTTTGGTAGTTAGAATTAATCACCGTTGAAAGAGGCTGGAGTTCATGAAGAACAGTCAGAATGGTTGTGTTAAGGGGAGGTCGGGTCTGACCAATGGGATTGCACTTTTTAAGGAGGTGACCAGGTGTGTAAATAAGGGCAATACTTTCCTGTCGCCTGCTTGGAGGTCAGTAAGGCTTTTATCAGGACCCATACTGGAAACTGATCGTGAACATAAAAACTCAAGATCCAAGGAATTTGGCG
>NW_025205130.1:0-1293 GCF_004010195.1 Chiloscyllium plagiosum | reverse complement strand
GACACGGGGAGAATGTGCAAACTCCACACAGTCAGTCGCCTGAGGCAGGAATTGAACCCGGGTCTCTGGCGCTGTGAGGCAACAGTGCTAACCACTGTGCCACCGTGCCGCCCAATACCTCTGAGGTATTGAGGGAACACTTTCTTAGCGATTGAGGGAACACTTTCTGAGGTACTGAGGGAGCATTATCTGAGGTACTGAGGGATCACTTTCTGACGTACTGAGGAAGCACTATCTGAGGTATTGAGGGAACACTTTCTTAGATATTGAGGAAGTACTTTCTGAGGTACTGAGGGAGAACTATCTGATGTACTGATGAAGCACTATCTGAGGTATTGTGGAAACACTTTCTTAGATATTGAGGAGGCACTTTCTGAGGTACTGAGGGAGCACGATCTGAGGTACTGAGGGAGCACTTTTTGAGATATTGAAGGAGCACTTTTTTGAGGTACTGAGGGAGCAATTTCTGAGGTATTGAGGGAGCACTTTCTGAGGTACTGAGGGAGCACATTCTGAGGTACTGAAAGAGCACTTTCTGAGATATTGAGTGAGCACTGTCTGAGTTATTGAGGGAGCACGTTCTGAGGTACTGAGGGAGCACTTTCTGAGGTATTGAGGGAGCACATTCTGAGGTATTGAGGAAGCACTTTCTGAGGTATTGAGGGAGCACTTTCAGAGGCATTGAGGGAGCAATAAGAAGGTATTGAGGGAGAACTATCTGAAATATTAAGGGACCACTTTCTGAGATATTGAGGGAGCACTATCTGAGGTACTGAGGGAGAACTATCTGAGGTCTGAGGTATTGAGGGAGCACTTTCTGAGGTATTGAGGGAGCACTGTCTGAGGTACTGAGGGAGCGCTTTCTAAGGTACTGAGGGAGCACTTTCTGACGTACTGAGGGAGCTCAATCTTAGGTACTGAGGGAGAACTATCTGAGGTATTGAGGTAGCACTTTCTTCGGTATTGAGGGAGCACTTTCTGAAGTACAGAGGGTTCACTTTCTGAGGTATTGAGGGAGAACTATCTGAGGTATTGAGGGAGCACTTTCTAAGGGACTGAGGGAGCACTATCTGAGGTACTGAGGGAGCACTTTCTGAGGTACTGAGGGAGAACTACCTGAGGTACTGAGGAAGCACTACCTGAGGTACTGAGGGAGCACTATCTCAGGAATTGAGGGAGCACTTTCTGAGGTACTGAGGGAGAACTATGTAAGCGAGCACTTTCTGAGGTATTGAGGGAGAACTCTCTGAGGTATTTAGAGAGCACTATCAGAGGTACTGAGGGAGAACTATC
>NW_025205129.1:8932-10105 GCF_004010195.1 Chiloscyllium plagiosum | reverse complement strand
GGCTCGTAGCTCCTTGGAAGTGGAGTCGCAAGTCAATAGGTTAGCGAAATAGGCGTTTGATATGCTTTCTTTTATTGGTCAGAGTATTGAGTACAGGAGTTGGGAGGTCATGTTGCGGCTGTACAGGACATGGTTTAGGCCACTGTTGGAATATTGCGTAAAATTCTGATCTCTTTCCTATCAGAAAGATGTTGTGAATCTTGAAAGGGTTCAGAAACGATTTACAGGGATGTTGCCAGGGTTGATTGATTTGAACTGTAGGGAGAGGCTGAACAGGATGTTCAGGGCTTTTTTCCCTGGAGTGTCAGAGGTTGATAGGTGACCTTAAAGATGTTTCCAAAATTATGAGGGACATAGAAAGGATAAATAGACAAAGTATTTTTCCTGCGGTAGGGGAGTCGGGAACTAGAGGGCATAGTTTTTGAGTGAAAGGGGAAAAATATAAAAGAGACTGAAGGGGCAACCTTTTTACGCAGAGGGTGGTACATGTATGGAATGAGCTGCTAGAGGAAATAGTGGAGGCGAGTACAATTGCAACATTTAAAATGCATTTGGATGGGTATGAATAGATCGGGTTTGGAGGGATATGGGCTGGGTGCCAGCAAGTGGGACTAGATTGGGTTGGGGTATGTAGTCGGTATGGACGGGTTGGACCAAATGATCTGTTTCCGTGCTGTACATTTGTATGACTCTCTGACTCAGACGACAAGATATTGGAACAGAATTAGGACATTCGGCCAATTCAGCCTGTTCTGCCATTAAGTGATAGCTGACCTGTTTCTCCACGGCATTCAACGAGCGCTGTGTAGCAGCTTTGCTTGCCATTGGGCGGCACGGTGGCTCAGTGGTTAGCACTGCTGCCTCTTAGCATTACCGGCGCTGGTTCAATTTAAGCGTTCAGTGACTGTCTGTGTAGAGATTGCATTATCTCCCTCAGGTGCTCAAGTTTTCTTTCACAGTTCGTATTTGTGCAGCTTTGGTGTATTAGTCAGTGCCAGATGTAAGGTAATGAAACAGGTTTGAGTCGGATGCTTTTCAGAAAGTTGGTGTAGACTTGCTGGACTGACTTGGCCTATCTCCACACTGTAGGAATTATCCCCGTACATTTGAAGCTTTTGGTTGGGTGTAAATTAACAGAATCTACATTTAATTCGGGGACTTGTTAAGAAATCT
>NW_025205129.1:6624-8860 GCF_004010195.1 Chiloscyllium plagiosum | reverse complement strand
TTATTGAAATTTCTGTCCCGCAAGTTTAAAGTGCAAAATTAGTGGTGATCCTTTCAATATTTTCGTTCACTGTATTGACGACTCAGCTGGAGCCATCATGTACGCAGCTTGCTTTCATATCAAAGGTAGATCCCCTGTTATTTGATAAATTCCGAATTGAAGGTCTGTTGCAGGGCAGCTTTTGCTGAAACAACCGCAGGACATTCCTTCTGAAGCCAATCTTATGCAACTATTTGTCATGAGGCAGCAGGTTAAGTAGCATTGTTACTTCCTCCCTCCTAGAAAACTGCTTGCTTATGTGGTTTCCCAGAAACAGACAATTTCTTTCAATTCCCTAATACATCTGAATTTGAATTTGAATTTGAATTGAATTCATTGTGACGTGTACCGAGGCACAGTGAAAAGCTTTATCTTTCGAGCAATACAGGCAGATCCCAGAGTTAGGTAGCATATATAGTAAATAATAGATAAACAGCGGCAAAATTAAAAAAGAACAAAACCACGGTACAGGTGAATGTTAAGAGGTTGTGTGTCCATTCAGTATTCTACCACCAGTAGGGTAGAAACTGTGGTGAAACCAACTGGTGCGTGTGTTCAGGCTTCTATATCTTTTCCCTGATGGTAGACGCTGTAGAAAAACATTGCCAGGTTGGGATGGATCTTTGAGAATTCTGGCGGCCTTTCCTTGATAGTCGGCCTGGTAGATGGATTCTACAGATGGGAGGTTGTCCTTAGTGATTCAAGTCCGCTCTTGAATGGTACAGTTGCCATACCAGGAAGTGATACATCCAGACAGAATGCTCTCGATTCCGCATCTATAAACGTTGGCAAGGGTATTCACCGTCATGCCAAATCTCCTCAGCTGCCTGAGGATGAAGAGACGTTGTTGGGCCTTTTTAACCAGTGCGTCCAATGAAGCGTCCAAGAAAGCTTGTTGTGGATGACTACTCCTAGGAGTTTGATACTCTCCACTCGTTCCTCCTCTCTGCTGTTAATGTGTGGGGGGCATGAGTAACATTCTGCCAAAAGTCAATAATGAGTTCCTTTATTTTGCCGGCATTGAGAGATGGGATGTTCTCAGTGCACCATTTTTCCAGGTCATCCACCTCACATCTGTTGTCTGATTCGTTGGCATCTGAGATTCGACCGACTGTGGTGGCGTCATCAGTGAACTTGCAAATGGCATTAGTCTGATATATGGCGACGCAGTCATGGGTATACAGTGAGTATAGTAAGGAGCTGCATACGCACTCCTGCACAGGCTCCAGTGTTGAGTGTTAGTGACGATGAAAGATTGTCCCCAACCTTCAGAGGACAGGAACAGGGAGGTAATGGAATTGAATGCGTGGCTGGGGAACTGGTGCAGGAAGCAAGGATTTAAATTCTTGGACGACTGGGGTATGTTTTGCGGTCAGGATAAATTATACAAGAGGGACGGGTTGCACCTTAATGGGTGGGGGACCAGCATTCTGGCAGGTCGGTCTGCCACTGCAACACAGTGCGGGGGACCTAGAATCAGGGGATGTACACTCAGTATGGATAGAGATGAGAAATTCTAAGGGTAGAAAGACCCTAATGAGAGTTATCTGCAGGCACCCAAACAGTAGCCCGGCTGTAGTGTGTCAGTTGAATAAGGAGCTGAAATGTGCCTGTCACAAAGATATTACTACAGTTGTTATGGGGGATTTCAACATGCAGGTAAACTGGGAGAATCAGGATGGTACTGGACCCCAACAAAGTGCGTTTTTGAAGTGCCTCTGAGATGGATTCTTAGAACAGCTTGTGTATGGAGCCTACCAGGGAGAAAGCAATCCTGGATCTGGTGTTGTGCAATGAGCCGGATTTGATCAGGGACCCCGAAGAAAGGGACCCATTAGGAGGTCGTGATCACAATACAATAAGCTTTAGTCTGCAAATTGAAAGGGAGAGGATAGATTCGGAAGTGACAATATTTCAGTTGAATAAGGGAAACGATGGAGCTATGAGTGAGGAGCTGGCCAATGTTCAATGGTGCAATACCCTGGCAGGGATGGCAGTGGAGCAACAATGGCAGGTATTTCTGGGTATAATGCAGAAGATGCAGGATCAGTTCATCCCAAAAAGGAAGAAAGATCCTAAGGGAAGGCAGGGGTGGCGAGGGAAGTTAAGGACTATATAAAGACAAAAGGGAAAAAGTATAACATAGCAAAGATGAGTGGGAAACCGGAGGACTGGGAAGCTTTTAAAGAACAACAGA
>NW_025205129.1:0-3717 GCF_004010195.1 Chiloscyllium plagiosum | reverse complement strand
AGAGCTCAGCAGTTCAGGCAGCATCGATGCTGCCTGAACTGCTGTGCTCTTCCAGCACCACGAATCCAGAATCTGGTTTCCAGCATCTGCAGTCATTGTTTTTACCTAATAGATGAGTCGAGTCAATTTACTTTTCACGACAGGCATATATACAACACTCCATTTTTTTTTGTTTGGGAGCTCTGCACTGAATATTGCTTTTTTGTATATTTTGTGTTCCTGTGTGTTCGCATTCTTTTTAGACACTTCCGTGTTCCTTATTTGCAATGTTGTGTTTTGCAGTGTTTGGTTTTGTTCTGTTTCATCGGGTAGGTTAGTAGTTAATACACAGTAGTTGCATTGTAATTCGCGTTTTTTTTATTATACTGGTATTTGTCATATTTTCCATAACTTCACATTTTTGTAAAGTTAGAAAGCTTTTTTTGCCAATAAATATATTACAAAAATATTACAGCAGAGGAACATGAGCTTCATCACTCCAAGCCGACGCTGATCCAGATCTTCTATCTAAACTTGTTGCTTCCTTTATAAGAGACTGCCTGCATTTGCTCCGTGCCCATTCATGTATCTGTCTAGATAGATATTAAATGATGCTATCGTGCCCATCTCTACCATCTCTGGTGGCAACATATTCCAGGTACACGCCATCCTCTGCATAAAGATCTTTCCACACATAACTCCCTTCAACTTTTCCCCTCTCACTTTGAACTGATGATCCCCCCGTAAGTGGGTCCCCGTCTCTGGGAAAAAGCTTCTTACTTTCCACCTTGTCTACATCTCTCATAATATTGTAGACATAAATCAGGTCCTCGCTCAATGTCTATCTTTCGAATGAACATAATCCTAATCTACTCAAAGACTCTTCATAGTTAGCACCCTCCATCTCTGGTAACATCCTGGTGAACCTCCTCTGCACCGTCTCAAGAGCATCCAAATCCTTCTCCTAATATGGCAACCAGAACTGTACGCAGTATTCCAAATGCTGCTTAATCAAAGTACCATACAACTCTAAGATGACCTGCCAACTCTTGTACTCAATACCCCATCCAATGAAGGAAAGCACGCCGTAGGCCTTCTTGACCACTCTATTGACCTGCATTTCCACCTTCAGGGAACAATGAACTTTAATACACAGATCTCTCTGTAATCAATTTTCCACAGGAATTTTCCATTTATTGCATAGTGCGCTCTGGAATTGCATCTTCCAAAATGCATCACCTCGCATTTGCCTGGATTGAACTCTACCTGCCAATACTCTGCCCAAACCGCCAGTCTACCTATATTCTGCAGCATTCTTGCCAGTCCCCTTCACTATTTGCTTCTCCACGAATCTTAGTGTTATCTGCAAACTTGCTAATCTGGCAACTGAATCCTTCCTCCAAATCATTTATATGCATCACCAGCAGCAGTGCTCCCAGCCCTGGTCACAGGTCTCCATTTTGAGAAACTCCCTTCGATATTCTGATGATCTCTCGACGTGAGGCGATTCGGTGGCTCAGTGGTTCGCACTGCTGCCTCACAGCACCAGGGTCTCCGGTTCGATTCTAGCCTCGGGCGACTGTCTGTGTGGAGCTTGCATATTCTCCAAGTTTCATCCAGGTGTTCTGGCTTTCTTCCACAGTCCAAAGATGTGCAAGCCAGATGAATTGGCAATGTTAAATTGCCCATAGTGTTAGGTGCATTAATCAGAGAGGGAGTGGGTCACTCTTTGGAGGGTCAGTGTAGACTAGTTGGGCCGAAGGGCCTGTTTCCACACTGTAGGGAATCTAATCATATTTGTACATCTATCTCACGTTCGCTGTAGGGAGACCTGTAGTACAGCTCAGCATTGCAACTGCACCCGTCCTATTTCTGAGCTCTGCCCATATTGCCACACTGCTCGTGCCCTCCTTCAGCACAGCTGTAATACCTTCTTTGAACAGTAATGCAAAATTTCCACTCCTTTTGCCTCCCAATCTATCCTGCTTGAAGTATCGATGGCTTCATTATCTAGTTCCTTAGACACTTTAGTTATTGCGTCCTTACTGTCCTCCAACCTCATTTGGTTCCCATCCCCCTGCCACATTATTTTAAACCCTCACAACACCGTAAGCAAAAACACCCAAAGGACGATGGTTTCAGTCCGTCCCAGTGGAGACCATCCAATTTGTAATAGTCCCACTTCCCTCAGAACTGGTCCTAATGTCCCAAAAGTCTGAAATCCTACCTCCTGCACCATCTCTCAAGTCACATATTCATCCTGCGTATTCTATCATTCCGACTCTGACTAGCATTTCGCACAGTTAGCAATCCTCACAATACCACCACTGAGGTCCGACGTTATACCTTGACTCCTAACTCCCTAAATACTGCTGGTAGGACATCATACTGTTGATTTCCTATATCATTGGTGCCGACATGCACCACGACAACTGACTGTTCACCCTATTCCTTGAGAATTTCCTGCAGCTGATCTGAGACATCCAAGACCTGTGTACCTGGGAGGCAACGTACCATTCGGGAGTCTCGTTTCTGACCACAGAACAACCTATCTCCTCCCCTTAGAATTGAATCCCCTAGGAATGTCGCCCATGCACTCACTTTTCCGCTCTTCTGAACAGCAGAACCAACCATGGACTGAGCAACTGCTGCCACCCCCTTTTGAGCCACCTCCCCCAACAGTTTCGAAAACGCTATAGCTGTTTTGGAGGGAGATGACCGCAGGTGTCATCTGCACTGCCTTCCTGCTCTTTCTCTGCCTTTTGGTCACCTATTCCATTTTTTCCCTCAGCCTTTCTAATCTGCGGTGTGACCAATTCACTAAACCAGCTATCCATGACCCCATCAGCATCCCATATGCTCCAAAGTGAGTCCATCCCCAACTCCGGAGCAGTCATGTGGACTAACATGAGCTGCAACTGGACACACTTCCTGCACGTGAACGAGTCAACAACATGAACTGCGTCCCTGAGCTCCCACATTGATCAAGAGGAGCATAAAATGGATCTGAGATCGCCTGGCATTTTCAACCTTAAATTTAACTTTAGTCTTAGCTTAGGTAAACGAAAAAGAAAAGCTTTTAACCAATCAATCGATAAAACAATAAAGAAAGGAAATACAAAAACCCTACTTGATCGACTCACCACAGAGTCCTTATTTTTCGAATAGAGAATGAGGGCAGGTGAGAGACACTAAAAATGTAGTGTCTCGGATTCAGCCACTACACAAATAAAATGGTTTCACTCACTTTCCCAGTAGCCCTCTGATCTTCGCTCTCACCTGACGACAAATGAAGGCCTCGATGCCCGAGATATTTTTTAACCGGTTTCAGTCACCTTCCAAGCAGCCCTCTGGTTCTCGCTTTCGCCTCTTGACAAATTAGAGATGCCCCAAACGAATTTTCGTAGTTGCCTGTCTTGGAGTTGAAATTTGGGCGTGAAATGAGAGGCCATTTGAAATAAAGTAAAGAAAAATTGGCAGGACCAAATTCGGCAATCTCACTCTTAGATTATGCATCAGAGGTAAGACAGAGAGATTAAATTGATTACGTGAGTGAGCTAAAAAGAATCTAAAAAGGGCACTGCTTATAACGAAGCAGTTAGCAGATAAAGTATCTGAGACTCGAACATTTTCCTGAGGGGATGACGTGTTATTAATGTCGCCAGTGATAGGAGATCCCTTCAAAGCCAGGTACAGTGGTCTCTGTCAAATTAAGAAAATGTCGAGTCAGGTGAACTA
>NW_025205128.1:0-10104 GCF_004010195.1 Chiloscyllium plagiosum | reverse complement strand
GATATCTGGTCAGCACGGATGAGTTGGACTGAAAGATCTGTTTCCGTTCTGTACATCTCTATGACTCAAAGTGTGCCAAATGCCTTCTTCACTACCCCATCTACCTGCGACTCCACATTTGAAGAACAATGCACCTGCACGCCTAGGTCTCTCTTTGTTCGGCAAGACTCCCCATTAACTGCAAAAACCCTCCTCTGGTTTACCTTATCAAATGCAGCACCTGACATTTATCTAAATTAAACTCCATCTACATGGAACAAGCAGCCAGAGGAAGTGGTGGAGGCAGGTACAGTTACAATATTTCATAAGCATCTGGATGGGTATGTGAATAGGGGAAATGGGTCAAATGCTGGTCAATGGGACTGGGTCAGAGTGGGATGTCTGGTTAGCATGGATGAGTGGGCTGAGGGGTCGGTTTCCATGCTGTATGATTCTATGACTCTGTGCCTGTAATTACAGGCAGCGATTGAATTTATATTCTCAGCAATCTTTTGGCTTGTATGTCATTCATTTAAAATCAAATATTGTTTTTAAAAGTTCAATATTTCAGCAAGAAATTTTGGGTCATGATCTGTTCCCATGACAATTTTGATTAATTCTGAAGATATGGACGTTGGTCAGCAAAGTCAGCATCTCGAGCTCCCTGTGAAAGGGAAGAAGTCCTCTTATTTTTAATCGTTATGATGCACGTCGTGAAGGTACTTCCCCGTGCATTTGATGCATATGACGTAAACACATTTTGCAAATTAATAAAGTCTTTCTTTCAAAAAGGAAGATGCTAAAATAGTTTTAGCAAAGAAAACTCTTATTGAATTCAATGGAACATGGGTGGACTACAGTGCCTAAATCAAGGCCACAAGGTAATGTTTAAAATCTTCTCTGACAGCCTCATACAAAACTACATCTAGAACCTCAAACTGAGCTACAAATCTTCTCAAAAGCCTCAAGTGCTCAGTCAAATGAATTTTTGTTCCAAGTTTGAATTGGTCACAGAACTATACTGTGAATAACCTTTATAATTGACAATAATTGGAAAATTGTAGGAGTAGGAACTGCGGATGTTCAATTTGAGAAATAGAACTGCCCATAAAGGGAATACTAGGTGGTGATATTGCTTGTAGAAAATAGAAAGTATCAGATTTCTGGGATTGACCTATTAATCAGTTAACAATTCTGCTCCCTTCCAAAGAATCTCTTGGCTGCTAAAAACAGTCAGTGTACAATGCAATACAAAGTGTTGAAGAAAACTTAGAGGCTTGAATGTACTAAGCAGGATCGATGCAACAGTCTTTCTGTTAGTCAATGTTGGGGCTTGAACACCATTTTGAAGATTGTCACAGTTTGCATCAATGTATTAAAAGTTGAAAATGCCCATCCACAAACCTTACTTCCAAAGGCTGTCAACATACAGCACAACACCAGGTTATAGTCCAACAGGTTTAATTGGAAGCACACTAGCTTTCGGAGCGACGCTCCTTCATCAGGTGATTGTGTCACCTGATGAAGTGTCGCTCCGAAAGCTAGTGTGCTTCCGATTAAACCTGTTGGACTATAACCTGGTGTTGTGTGATTTTTAACTTTGTACATCCCAGTCCAACACCGGCATCTCCAAAACATATAGCACTGTTCTAGCAACACTTTCAATTCAATTTTGCTTTCTTGCCAGACAGGGTATATAATTGGCTTTGTTTGTGAGGAATGTTTCACAACTAGTTTCCATCATATGCCATTTCAAAACTGTGTACATCAGATAGAAAATAAAATGAAGAAATTACGAATCTTACAAAATAGAAAATGCTGTTGAAAGCAAGGTTTGGATAAATGTTTTCATCACAATAGGGTCCAGTCAATACATTGACTTGTTTCCATTGTATCAAAGAAAGCTTTCACAGAAGGAGACCACTGAGCCAATAGTCTCTGTACTGGTTTTTATTCCACTTCAAACAATTTACATCAATCCTATTTCCCCACTCCACCATCTACTCTCTTCAAGTCAATATCTAATTCTCTTTGTTTCATCAACATTCCTGATTCTAAGGATTAGTGTATCTGCACCCTGGATTTCTGTTTCTCCACTGAGATTTTTGTCATTTACATTTTCCCCCAAGACACTTTGCAATAGGAAAAAGTGCAGTGAACCCCTTTATTTTCAACAATTATTGGATATTTGAATTCTTAATGTTGTCATAATTAAACAAAACTAACAAAACAGCACCTTTCTTAATTCCTTAAGTCTCTGCTTTAACTGTACATTGTGCATTCCCACACATCATTTACTGTACCCGTTGTTCCCGATGTGGTCTCCTCTACACTGGGGAGACAGGATGCCTACTTGCAGAGTGCTTCAGAGAACATCTTCGGGACACCTGCACCAACCAACCCACCCTCTCGCCCCGTAGCTGAACACTTCAACCCTCCTCCCGTCCACTCTGCCGAGAACATGCAGGCTCTGGGCCTCCTCCATCACCACTCCCTTACCACCTCAAGCCTGGAGGAAGAACGCCTCATCTTCCACCTCAGGACCCTCCAACCCCATGGCATTAATGTGGATTTCACCAGTTTCCTTATTCCCCCTCAGCCCATTCCCCCCCCCCCCTTACATTTATCTCTCCACGCCCGAGGCTCCCAGCCTCTTTCCTGTTGAAGGGCTTTTGCAAGAAACATTGATTTTCCTGCTCCTCAGATGCTGCCTGACCAGCTGTGCTTTTCCAGCGCCACACTCTCGACTCTAATCTCCAGCATCCGTAGTCCTCACTTTTGCCTAGTTGATTTTAACTTTACTGTAAATCCTCTTCCAAGGATGCCTCCCTTGAAGAAGTTCTCCTCTCTCTACAAGGATCTCAGTCAGTTTCTCTCTCACTGTACACTCCCCCCCCCCCCTCCCCATCTAGGCCATCGCCTCTGCCTTGAAGCTCTTCAGCCACGTCCTGTAACAAACTCGCTACTACAGCCACATCTCCTTCCTCAGTGCCTGACTATGGAACCAACTGATCCCATATAGACTCCGAACCACATTCAGACCAACACAATTTGGATTTGAACAGGGCAACCAGTACCTACAACAAGTTCAAAACCTCCTGTAATGGTTGTCCTTCTGGATCCTCCACGTTACACTCGCAGCAATGCGCCGCCACCTAATCTCTCTACAGTCAGCCCAGCCTCAGCTCAGGGCCACACTCTCTCAGAACTGCAAAGGACCCCGACTGTATTACATCCTCAGAAGAATTCACACTCTTAACAAACGCTTTTTTCTACATCATATCAGACATCAAAAACTGTAAGTACAACAAACTTTCATGTACCCATCTCAATAGTCAGCGTTCCTTGACCATTCCAGAAGCTTCCCCTGGCCTCTGGAACGGCTCGGTCACCATCAGCCATGAGGCTGTGCCAGCTATCATCACCGCGGCGAATGATGACATCATCTCCATCCCTGCCACCGACAGCCCGCAGCCACGGCTGCTCATACTGCCTCCCCGACCGCCGGTCAGATAACCGTTGTCACAACCACTATGAGAACCGGCCCCACCGAGACCCACGCAAGGCCCAACTGGAATCACACTTCCGTGCCCTCTGTTACAGCTGCCACAGGAATTCCGCCCTGTCTGACATCATTCACGCCACGCGTTCTGCGACTTCTGCCCCTTCATGGTCACTGCCACAGTCACTTCCGCCCCTAACGACATCACCTACACCACTCGTTCTGCCACTTCTGCCCCTGCAGCTGCTGTCATTGCAACCACTTCTGCCCCCACTTATGCAAATCACCTCTACACTGCCAACACGCCACACCCCCCCCCCAACAGATTCTACTGTCACCATCCCTGCCCCCCAGAACCTCGGGGTGAGCATCGCTTCAGTAAATGACCCTTGGTCCCTCTGCTACCATGCCCACTCCAGTTACAGGCTCTGTCCCCACTCCAAGCTCCACAACTATACCAGGTCCTAGCCCCCAGCCCTGCTGAGTTTTCACCATTGCCCCCAGACTTCCCCCTCATGAGGACGATCGATCAGTCCTCAGCAAAGGCCTTACCTTCTTCCCCATCCATTTACAGATCAATAAATTCAACATGCGTTGTGATATCGAACATCTTTTCTGCTGTCTCTGCCTCCGAGCTTACTTTTTCAATCAAGACTCCAAACTACCTCCTGAGGACCACTTCGCCTGCCTCCAACACACCCCATCCACCTGGACACCTCGTGCTCGTTTGTTACCTGCTCTCGACCTCTTTATTTCAAACTGCTGCCGATACATTGACCACCTCAACCTGTCCACCCCCCTCACCCAATCTTTCACCCACACAACGTGCAGCCCTCCACTCCCTCTGCTCCAACCCCAACCTCACCATGAAGCCGGTGGACAAGGGGCGTGCAGTGGTACCTTTATCGGATGCTGCCTGACCTGCTGTGCTTTTCCAGCACCAAACTCTCCACTGTTATAAAGGAAGGCCTTGTGATACAGTGTTAGTACCACTACCTCTGAGACAAGTGTTCTGGGCTTAAATTCTATTTAAACTCTTCAGGACTATAAAAAGTGCCTTAAGAATTCTGGTTAAACCTATGCTTCAAAACGTGAGTGTCTGAACCTAAAATAAAGTCACCTTCGCAGAACTGAAACACAAAAATGTGATTTGCCTTTAATTTAGAATGAAAGTTAATTTACTATGCTATAAACTTTCAAAGCAGCATCTTTTCCACTGCACAATTCATCTTCCTGTTCACAGATCTAACGTCTCAATTTTTGTCCATTCTCTCAAATATTTATTAAGAACCTGAGTGGTTCGCACTGCTGCCTCACAGTGCCACGGATCCAGGTTCAATTTAAGCCTTGGGTGACTGTGTGGAGTTTGCACACTCTCCACGTATCTGTGTGGGTCTCCTCCGGGTCCTCTGGTTTCCTCCCACAATCCAAAGATGTGCAGGCCAGGTGAATTGGCCGTGCTACATTGCCCATAATGTTAGGTGCATTAGTCAGAGGGTAATGGGTCTGGGTGGGTAACTCTTCAGAAGGTCGGTGTGGACTTGTTGGGCTGAAGGGCCTGTTTCCACACTGTAAGGAATCTAATCTAATAAAATGGCTATGCTGTGGTTGAGTATATTGTCAGGTGATAGTGAGAGAATAGGCAAAGAAGATTGATGGTCTCATAAAAAAGTTAATTATGGTTCAGATTGCTGGCAGAACTTTACTCAATTCCTTTTGTTCTATGCTTTAAATTCTGAAGGAATTCCAGTTTGGCTTAAAGGAACCTAAGGATTTATAATTACATGGCCCTCCCCCACGTTCAAATATGTTCTCTCCTGTCATGTGCTGCTTCCACCTTCAAACAGATAAATTGACACTTGGGCACAAACTTGCAAATGCATGAGCATGCATCATACAGCTAATTTTGTTAGAAGGGTTTGTTGTATGAATACTTTTAAAGATGACAGTGCATTAAGATCTTGGATGAAATATTGCAGCTTTAGTTTATGCATTGGTACAGAATGGAAATTAATAGTATGCATTCAAAAGGCTATAAAGTAACCTGTGTGTTTTGCATGAGACAGCAGTTAAAATATACTGGGAGTGAGGAAATAGCTTTTCGGTCATCTATATTTTGCTCCTTTCCTTTTCAAAACTACTGCAGCCCTTTACAGTCACTACAGTAATGCCAGATTGTCCATCCCCAAATCCATTAACTCTTTCTAATTGGTAGATTGCATTCTGGAACTCTCAAGGTTTACTGGGAAAGAATATTAGCAAGAGTACAGGTAACATGTTTGTGGATTTGATATTTTTTGACCCTGGTTGATAGAAAATATAAACAGCATGGAAAAACAACCTCTTGATAAATAAAAAGTGGCTTCATATTGTTCAGATCTCTGGTAGGACTTCAATCAATTCCATTTTTTCTGTACATTTTTAAGGGGATTGAGGGTTATGGGCAGAAGGTAGGACAATAGGGTTGAGAAACATGGCAGCTATGATTGATGGTGGAGCAGACTCGATGGGTTGGGTAGTCTATTTCTGCTCCTACATCCTGTGGCCATACGAACTTTTTGCAGGTAGTTTGGGTCCTTTATATCTTTATTGTCAAAATAATGTTGGATCACAATAAAATTTTAGTATCAATCAGAAACTGAGGTCATAGTATGTTTTCCAGGATATCAGAACTAAACATGACCACCAACGTCGTATTTGAATATCCTTTTAGTTTTCTTAATTCTATTCACAAAATTTCCCACACATTGAGACCTTGGATAGTCATGTTCAAGCACTAAGAGAAGATAATCATTGATTTGTGTACAATGAAGTCA
The DNA here is from genome assembly GCF_004010195.1 of Chiloscyllium plagiosum. Lineage (NCBI taxonomy): Eukaryota > Metazoa > Chordata > Chondrichthyes > Orectolobiformes > Hemiscylliidae > Chiloscyllium > Chiloscyllium plagiosum. The sequence goes on along the minus strand of NW_025205128.1, from coordinate 3,807 downwards.
AGATTTCAGGGCAAATCATTTTGGTTATGCTTGCATAATCCCCAATAGCTGTTTGATGAATGCTGTTGACAGAAACCTGGGTATAGGAAACCTTTTAACTTGAAGGTGAGAAACATAAACCATTCAAAAACATACATAAAGGTGAAAACAATTAGAAAAAGCAACTTAGCTACTTCATCTACTGATTCAAATCATTCAAAATACTTTTTTAGATTTAAAATTAATTTTGTGTATCAATTATTTTCTTAGGTGTGAACAGAATATATATTTAAACTGGAAAGCAGTATGACAGATATCATATTGTAGGGGTGATTAAGATCGTAATAAACCACTTGACTTTATCACTCAATGTCATGAGACCTTTTCTCTGTTGGAACAAGCTCTGCTTCTCATTACTATGAGCGCTATCCTCCATTTATCTTGTATCACAATTTAATTTTTATCTCTTATTCATTTGTCTTTTGTCTTGATGAAGTATGTGATATGCAGAATACCGTGAATTCTTGATGTTTCCTATACATTGGCAGACTAATTTAATGGGGTGAAATTCTGCATGGGATTTAAAGTAAGTTTTTTTAAAACATCCATCAACTATTGCCCTGAACTACTGGGATATTTGCATTCAAATGTTTCATGCGTCTATATGTTATCCCCTTAAGCTACTTTAGGAGAGTCATCAGTCTGTTTATTCTCAAAGCATTGATGTCTAAAAGCTTGATCCGTTGTTCACAAGAATATGTCACAAATTTGTGCAATGATTGTGCGAAAAGGAATTATTTCATAGCTATTTAGGACAAAAAGTCCTGGTTTAGAAAGAAAGGCAACAGAAGTCAATACTTGTTTGCTGAAGTGCAGTGGAACATAATCCTGATCTTACCAGTGCTCTTAATTATACTTGACTTGAATTGAATTGACTTTATTGTCATGTGTACTGAGGCACAGTGAAAAGGTTTGTCTTGTGAGCAATACAGGCAGATCATATAGATGCAGTAGCATTGATAAGTAAGCAATAGGTAAACAGCGGCAAAAACAAAAACACAGTTACAGGTGAATGTTAGAATTTGTGAGTCCATTAAGTATTGCAACAACAGTAGGGTAGAAACTGTTTCGAAACCGGCTGGTGCATGTGTTCAGGCTTCTGTACCTTCTCCCCGATGGTAGAGGTTGTAGTAAAACATTACCAGGGTGGGATGGATCTTTGAGAACGCTGGCGGCCTTTCCTTGACAGCGGGCCAGGTAGATGGATTCTATAGATGGGAGGTTGGCCCTTGGGATTGTCTAGGCAGAGTTCACCACTCTCCGTAATTGTCTCCGATCTTGAATGATACAGTTGCCATACCAGGTAGTGATACATCCAGACAGAATGCTCTCGATGGCACACCTATAAAAGTTGGCAACGGTATTCGCCATCATGCCAAATTTCCTCAGCTGCCTGAGGAAGAAGAAACGTTTATGGGCCTTTGTAACCAGTACATCCACATGAAGAGATTATTTGCATATTATAAACAAAAACCTTTTCAATGCAGAGCAGACACACGTGCAGATATCATGGGAGTTCTAAACTGATATTATTGCAGATAGAAATCCTAAGCTGATCTTCCTTTTGCAGGAGATACTTGTAAAGGAATAGGCCCAAACACAACCATGACTGTCAAAATGGCCTCCAACTCAGCTGCACATCATGGCATTGACTTCCATTCCAGAAGCAGTTGCTGTGCATGGGCCTCAGAGACCCGTGTAGCCAGTTAGATAATTAGAGGAGACACTGGTAATAAAGTCACCTTCTCCTCATGCACAGGAAGGAAAGCATGAGCCTGCATTGTATACACCTGCCTAACAATTGTTTGTGGAGCTGGAGTCAACAAATGCAGACTGCCCATTGTATGGTGTGATCCCTCAACTGTGGGTCTGTGCACAATGGGAGCACCGTTTCATCTTTAAATTAAACTGCGAGGGGGAACATTACTTTGTAATTCCCTCTCAAGGTGCATCCTACTTCAGCAAGCTGAGCTGCAACGTAAAGTGGGTCCCTTGTTTCAGTTAATTTCCCATTACGGTGGAAAGTGGCTGATCAGAATGAAGGGAAGCCTTAATGAGTCAGCAACCCTCAGAAGCAAGATCCTTCATAAGCCTAACCCTATTGCAGATGCTTTGTTTCTGCCCTGTGTGTTTGATGATCGTGTGATTACATCGGCAGCAGTATCTTTGTAAAAGGCAGTTGCTGCTTTGTCGCTGGGCAGTCACACCATGTTCCTAACCTGCATGCTAGTGATGAGTGGTGTTCACGTTGCTGTAAATTTGCAGGAATGGGTGTGCAAAGTTGACCAGGAGGAATTTGGCAACCAGCTTTAGACTCCATTCAGGTTCTGTTTCCTTTGGGTTGAATGGAAATAAAATAGAGCGAGTAGGAAAACATAGGCTGCTGATTCAATATAATACTCTAAAGGATACTGAAGAAGTAGGTACAGTTTTTGAACTCGTTTATAGTTAAATTTAAGTTGAGACAGGCCTTTACATATTGGGAACCATAGAACTGAAGCTTACTCAATTTTAACTTATACAATTGAATTCATTTTCTAAGGATTCCTTTTTTTAATATTCACTGTAAACGCATTTGATAAAAAGAAACAGAATTTTGTATGCATTGTTTTCATTGAGCTATGATAGTACAAACTAAAGTTTATTCCTGTTGTTACTGGTTGGGAATATTTTTTCTCATCAGTATTTACACACAATTATAAAGCTTTTGCTTACTCACAACAAATTACACATGTTTGATAGCTCTAACTTCCTTTTCCATGCTTTTATAGCTGTTTGTTCAATCGCCGCATATTTTGCACAATTAAAAGCTCTGTCTAGTCTTCCAAACATACTGAGGGTGAGGGATAAAAGTGGAGTTGCAGGTAGATAGGATAGTGAAGAAGGCATTTGGTATGATTTCCTTTATTGGTCAGAGCATTGAGTATAAAAATTGGGAGATCATGTTGTGGCTATATAGGACATTGATTAGGCCATTTTTGGAATATTGTGTGCAATTCTGGTCTCCCTCGTATCGGAAAGATGTTGTGAAACTTGAAAGAGTTCAGAAAAGATTTACAAGGATGTTGACAGGGTTGGAGGATTTGAGGTATAGGGAGAGGCTGAATAGGCTAGGGCTGTTTTCCCTGAAGTGTCAGAGGCTGAGGGGTGACCTTATAGATGTTTATAAAATCATGAGAGGCATGGATAGGGTAAATAGATAAGGTATTTTACCTGGGGCAGGGAGTCCATAACTAGAGGGCATAGGTTTAGGGTAAGAGGGGAAAGATTTAAAAGGGACCTAAGGGATAACGTTTTCACACAGAGGGTGGTGTGTGTATAGAATGAGCTGCCGGAGGAAGTAGTGGAGGCTGGTAATATTATAGCATTTAAAAGGCACCTGGATGGGAATATAGATTAGATTCCCTACAGTATGGAAACAGGTCCTTTGGCCCAACAAGTCCACACCAACTCTCCGAAGAGTAACCCACCCATACTCATTCCGCTACATTTACCCCACACTAATGCACCTAACACTATGGATGATTCAACATGACCAATTCACTGACCCGCACATCTTTGGATTGTGGGAGGAAACCAAAGCACCTGGAGGAAACCCACGCAGACACGGGGAGAACATGCAAACTCCACACAGACAGTCGACAGAGGCAGGAATCAAACCTTGGTCCCTAGCACTGTGAGGCAGCAGTTCTAACCACTGAACACTGTGCCGCCCTATATGAATAGGAACGTTTTGGAGGGATATGGGCCAAGTGCTGGCAAATGGGA
>NW_025205127.1:8920-10103 GCF_004010195.1 Chiloscyllium plagiosum | reverse complement strand
TATTGGCACTAATGATATAGCTAGGAAAAGGATTTGGATATAAAAAGTGATTTCAGGGAGTTAGGACGGAAGCTGCAAAGCAGGACGAACAGCGTAGTGTTCTCTAGTTTACTACAGGTGCCACGAGATAGCGAGGCGAGGGCGCAGCTTAACACGTGGCTGCACAGCTGGTCGAGGAGGGAGGGCTCCAAATATGTAGATAATTGGGATGCCTTCTGGGGAAGGTGGGACCTGTACAAGAAGGACGGGTTGCATCTGAACTGGAAGGGGACCAATGTCCTAGGTGGAGGTTTTGCACGAGTAGTTCGACAGGGTTTAAGCTAGTATGGCAGTGGGGTGGGAACCTTAGCTGTATACCGGAGATGAGAGTTGATGCAGATGAGGCAGCAGCAAGAGGTAGACCAGCTCGTGGGAAGAATTTTCCTGGCAAGAAACCAAGGTATCAGTTAAAGTGTGTTTGCTTTAACGCAAAGAGTATCATGAATCAAGGTGACGAACTTAGCACATGGATCAGTACCTGGTGCTATGATGTTGTGGCCATAACAGAGACATGGGTTTCTCAGGTGCAGGAATGGTTGCTGAATGTTTCAGTGTTTAGAGCATTTAAAAAGAATAGGGAGGGGGGAGAAGGGGAGGGGTGTAGCACTACTAATCAGAGAGGGTATCACAGCTACAGAAGCTTCCATTGTCGAGGAATATCTGCCGACAGAGTCAGTATCGGTGGAAATTAGGAACAGCAAGGGAGCAGTCACGTCGTTAGGGGTATACTACAGGCCCCCCAATAGCAGCAGGGAGATGGAAGAAAGCATAGCTCGGCAGATTTTGGAAAAGTGTGGACGTAGGCATTGTTGTAATGGGTGACTTTAATTTTCCCAATATTGATTGGAACCTCCTTCGCGCAGAAGATTTGAATGGAACTGTTTTTGTAAAATGTGTTCAGGAGGGTTTCCTAACTCAGTACGTTGACAGGCCGACGGGGGAAGAGGCCATTCTAGACTTGGTGCTCGGCAATGAGCCGGGGCAGGTATCACATCTTGTGGTGGGAGAGCATTTTGGTGATAGTGACCACAACTGCCTCACATTCTACATAGCTATGGAGAAGGATAGGATTAGGCAAAATGGGAGGATATTTAATTGGGGAAGAGGAAACTATGATGCGATTAGACATGAGTTAGGAAGCATG
>NW_025205127.1:5087-8711 GCF_004010195.1 Chiloscyllium plagiosum | reverse complement strand
ATTAAGATTGACAAGTCGCCAGGCCCGGACCAGATTTGTCCTCGGCTGCTTTGGGAAACGAGAAATGTGATTGCTTCACCACTTGCGAAGATCTTTTCATCCTCGCTCTCCACTGGAGTCGTACCTGAGGACTGGAGAGAGGCAAATGTAATTCCTCTCTTCAAGAAAGGAAATTGGGAAATCCCAGACAATTACAGACCAGTAAGTTTGTCGTCTGTAAGGTGTTAGAAAGGATTCTGAGGGATAGGATTTATGACCATCCAAAAAAGCATGGCTTGATTAAATGCAGTCAACACGGCTTTGTGAGGGGGAGGACATGCCTCACAAACTTATCGAGTTCTTTGCGAATGTAACAAGAAAAGTTGATGAGGGTCGAGCTGTGGATGTGGTGTAAATGGACTTTAGCAAGGCATTTGAAAAGGTTCCCCATGGTAGGCTCATTCAGAAGGTCAGGGGGAATGAGATTCAGGGGAACATAGCTGTCTGGATACAGAATTGGCTGGCCAACAGAAGACAGCGAGTGGTAGTAGAAGGAAAACATTCCATCTGGAAGTCTGTGGTGAGTGATGAGCCACAGGGCTCTGTCCTCGGGCCTCTACTGTTTGTAATTTTTATTAATGACTTGGATGAGGGGATTGCAGGATGGGTCAGCAAGTTTGCAGATGATACAAATATTGGAGGTGTCGTTGACAGTATAGAGGTCTGTTTTAGACTGCAGCTGGACATTGACAGGATGCAGAGATGGGCTGAGAGGTGGCAGATGGAGTTCAAACTCGATAAATGCGAGGTGATGCATTTTGGAAGGTCGAATTTGAAAGCTGAATACAGGATTAAGGATAGGATTCTTGGTATTGTGGAGGAACAGAGGGATCTTGGGATGCAGGTACATAGATCCCTTAAAATGGCCACCCAAGTGGACCAGGTTGTTAAGAAAGCACATGGTGTTTTGGCTTTCATTAACAGGGGTATTGAGTCTAAGAGTCATGAGATCTTGTTGCAGCTCTATAAAACTTCGGTTAGACAGCACTTGGAATACTGTGTCCAGTTCTGGTCGCCCTATTATAAGAAAGATGTTGGTACTTTGGAGTGGGTTCAGAGGAGGATTACCAGGATACTGCCTGGACAGGAGGGCTTATCTTATGAAGAGAGGTTGACTGAGCTGGGACTATTTTCATTGGAGAAAAGGAGGAGAAGAGAGGATTTAATTGAGTTATACAAGGTAATGAGGGGCATAGATCGAGTCGATAGCCAGAGACTATTTCCCAGGGCAGAAATGACTAACACGAGGGCTCATAGTTTTAAGCTGGTGGGAGAAAAGTATAGAGGGGATGTCAGAGGCCGGTTCTTTACACAGAGAGTTGTTAGAGCATAGAATGCGTTGCCAGCAGCAGTTGTGGAGGCAGTGTACTTGGGGACATTTAAGAGACTCCTCGACATACACATGGTCACAGAAATTTGAGGGTACATACAGGAGGATCAGTGGTCGGCACAACGTCGTTGGCTGAAGGGCCTGTTCTGTGCTGTACTGTTCTATGTTATATGTTCTAAAACTGGTTTTGATGGTTAATATCGACTTCAAATTGTCGAGTGTCTTCTGGCATGGTACTGTCCACTGAAACGTTGTGTTCTTATTCAGCAAATCGGTTAACGGTGCCACTACACGAATATGGTTTCCCATGGGAAACCTTCTCCAACGCCTGCCTGAAGTCCATATAGATGACATCTACCGCTGTGCCCACTACACGAATATAGTTTGGAACCGACTTCTGACAGAGTCCGCTGAGTCTGAAGAATTGAAGAAACTCTTTCTTCGAGGTTGATCATGGAAATCCCTCGGTAGCCTTCGTCTTTACTTTCCATGGGCGTGGGGGGGTGGGTGGTGCGACTCAACCTCCCATGACCGATGTTACATCCCAAGAACGTCACGTCTGCTTTCGTGAATTCTGTTTTATTTATGTTTGGAATCAGTTTTGCTTCTCGTGGTCGTTCAAATAGCTCTGCCAACAGTCTTTTGTGATCATTCCTTGAATTGCTAAAGATCACGACATCGTCCAAATAATCTGCACAGTTTGTCAACCCAGCCACAACTCTGTACATGTGTCTTTGGAGTGTGGCGGGCTTGTTCTTCAGTCGAACGTGCATCGCTTTAAACGAATATAGCCTGTATGGAGTTACAAACGCAGAAATATGTTCACCAACTTTGATAATAGTATCTGCCCGTGGCTAAGCAAAATGCTCGCATGATGGCCCATCTGATCAAGATCCTGTTGTAATCTGTGGTAACCTTCTTTGCTGTCGACTACATCTCCAATGTTGATGTCATCTGCAAACTTACTGACTATGCCTCTTATGCTCACATCCAAATCATTTATATAGGTAAGTAAGCAAGGCAAAAGAAAATTATAACGGTACCGCGTGAGATAGAGAGACCTGAACAATTTGCCAGTTACACTAAAATTGGGGTCCAGCAAGAGCAAACAAAAGGAGAGCCCACACAGTACTTGAAATAGCCAACCGAAAATACAAGACATGCTCAATAATGACGGCCCAGTGTCTGCAAAGCAGTTAGAATTGTGGATCAAGGAATATAGTTTACCAGAGTGAGGAAGTTTTGGTAATAGATAGCTTGAAATATTGAGGTGGAGGTTGGAGGAGAGAAAGAAAGAGAAAAGGAAGGGAAAATTGAACCTGTGAAATGGAGTGCTTTTTACATGTAAGGCTGAGGCTGACATTAGGGAAAGGAAATCTTCAGTAAGTGATAGATCAAGTACACATACAAACAATAGCACACACGCAGACGCACACGGAAAACAACCCAACGAAGCTGCACAGTGTGTTAAATATGTTTCAGATTCTGTCCTTGATGACTGCCATCCAAGACCAACAGCCCCCCTACGGGATCCACCTGCTGAAGGTTCCACGTCAGCGGCCGCCGCCACATGGTCTGCTGTATCACAGATCGCACGCCGTACATGCAACCAATTGAAGGAACAAGCCCAAAAGAAGTACGACCACTCCGAGAAGGAAAGGGACCCAGGGCCTCTTTGCGATCAACCCCAGACAGATGATGAGTCAGACAGTGAGGGTACTGCCGAATGATCAACTAACCAGGCAATTCTGCAAGCCCCAATGGTTGAAGTTGCAGGAATGAAGGTTATCCAGTGTTGGTCCACCGGCCGTGGACCATGAAGGATCTGGAAAGTGCCTATGGACAGTTGCCTGACTCAAGAGAGGTTGGAGGTAGTAAGTTCACCAAAGAAGTGACGAAATTCTCTACTGAATTCCGTCCCATGTCACATGAGATGACACGTTTCCTGGGACGAAAACTAGGTGCCGATGTCACTAAAATCGAGTATAATTGGCCAGCCACAAACATTCATGCCAGAGTAGCCAACACGCAAGCGGAGCAGAACGGAGACTTTAATGCTTTTGTTGCAGCGCTGGCAACCGCCTTAAGTGAGGCATTCTCAATGCGAATGGACATCATCAAAATAGCAAACTGTAAATAACGGGAAGGTGAGACAGGGTCCCAGGACCTTAAGCGCATCACTGAAGTCCATAACGCCCGCTGTGGACTGAGACCACCTGATGACATCACGGCGGCAGAAATCACGCCGTATGAGG
>NW_025205127.1:0-3066 GCF_004010195.1 Chiloscyllium plagiosum | reverse complement strand
GGAGTTCGTGATGCAGGAAAAATGTTCCGCACCCCTACTGTGCAAAACTAGCCATGGCGAACATTCCAATTCTCCTTCTTGTTATCGGAATTTTGTCCTTTAAACATGCTGGGTCTGGATCTCATAGGGAGACTGGTGTTGGATTTGCTCAGTACTCCGACGAGCTTGCAGATAATTCTAAGGGAAGATTTACCAGTGCAGGCTGTATAATATGTACATCTATGCGTGGCGATGAAGCCAGAGAGTGACAAGTTCAGTGAGCGATTCACTCATCCTGGAAGCAAGCAAACATGTTAATCCTATTAACACCGATTTTCTTGCTGGAGATGTGCTGCACTGCACAGCAGACATACACCGTGACGGCCCTGACGAACCATATGAGAAGAAGTGGTTCATAAGGTTGGTTAAACCAGATCAGTTGTTATTGTGCGACATTTATTGGAGTGATCACAGATGTGCAGTCAGTCTGAACTTATCTAAGGTATCTGTAACAGCAGGCAGACCCTATATTTTGATGTGGAAGTCTCCGCTCCTCACATGTCACTGGCGAAGGCGTCTGGTGGTAGGTGGCAGGATTTGGGACCATGAGTGCTAAAGGCACAAAGAATGAAAGGTTGGGTCTTCAGCGACGATGTGGTTGTCTGGTTCAATGCAGATATGCGCACATATAAGAAGAAACAAAATTGGCTAACTCAGGCAGATAGGACAGTCCAGGGAACCCCCGCTAGCCCTGAAAAGCCGAAGGGGACAGCCAGGCGTTTCCCGAAGATAGATGTCTCAGAGCCAAGAAAAGAAAATGGTTCCGGTTGAGTTGTGGGCAAAGGACAAACCTGATGTGGGCCTTATACCGGGCTGTGAAACATGCGGATAAACCCGAAGTCTGAGTATCATCCTTGCAGAGCGCAATACCCCTTAAAACACTAGGCTGTAGAAGGAATTACTCCAGCCTTTGAATCCCTCCTAAAGGCTGCAGTGATAATCCCCTGTGAAACCTTACTTGGGAGAACCTCCATTTTTTCTGGTCAAAAAGGTATACATTCCTGGTGAACCAGAGGAACGGAGGTTTGTTCAAGACCTGCAGGCAGTCAATAATGCTGTTGTCACACGCGCCACAAATGTTCCCAACTACTATACTATATTACCTCAAATTCGAGCGGAGAGCCAATGGTTCTCTGTTGTGGATTTAGCAAATGCCTTCTTTCGTGCACCAGTGCATCCAGACAGTCAATTCTGTTTCGCGTTTTCATTCAAAGGGAAATCGTATACCTTCACGTGACTTTGTCAACGTTAATGTGATTCCCCCACTATATATAACTAGGCTCTACGCAGGAGTCTGGAGAGTCTTGTTCTCACCCAGTGGTCAGTGCTTCTGCAGTATGTAGATGATAGCTTCATAGTGGCACCAACAAAGGAACAATGTCAGGAGCATACTCTTGCGTTGTTCTGCCATCTAGCGAAGGCAGGGCACAAAGCCAGTCTCGCAAAGCTATAATTTGTGAAACAATAGATGAAGTTCTTCGGTCACTTGCTATCTGAACAAGAGAAGGTCATTGGTCAAGACAGACTTCAAGCAATCCAGCAAATTCCAAAGCCTCACACGAAGAAATAATTTCTACCCTTTTTGGACATGTGCTCCTACTGTAGAATATTTATCCCAGATTACGCAAACCTTGAGACGCCCGTCAGTGACATTGCACATGGCAAAGGTTTGCAGAACCAGAGTCCGTTGCATTGAACCTCAGAGGCCGAGAATGCCTTTATTAAATATTAAAAAGCGCTCCAAACTACACCTACAAGTGAATTGCGAACCCAAACAAGCTTTTTGTACCAACAGTAGATGCGAAGCGTGACTGCATGACATCTCTGCAGTTGCAGGATCATGGGAGAAAATTGAGGCCGGTAGCATATTTTTCAGCTAAACTAGTCTCCATAGCGTCAGCATTGCCAAAATGTCTGCGAGCCGTGGCCGCAGCGAAAAAGGCTGTTGAAGCGTCCAAGGAGATATTCGGCTATGGTGATTAAACACTTCTGGTCTCATATGCAGTATCCTTACTGCTTTCCAAGCAAAGGACCGCATGCATGTCAGCAGCACGTTGGCTCAGATATAATACCGTGCTATTGGAGATGCCTAACATTAGGATAAAGCGATATAAAGTCCTTAACCCAGCTATCCTTCTCCCCACAGAAAGAGGAAGAGACCCACATGACTGTGTGGTGGTAACTAATGAAATGTGCAGCCCTGGACCAGGTTTGCAGGATTCACCATTTCAGAACCCAGATATGGAGATTTCACTGTGGACCGGTCAGCATACTGTAGCAATGATACGGGGCAGAATTGTATTGCGTATGGTATAATGTCTACCTACGAGATAATCAAAGCGGGATTACTCCCTTCTCATCTGTTGGTGCAAGCAGCGGCGCTGATTGCCTTGACTGAGGCCTGTAAATTGGCTGAGGGAAAGACAGTGAATATTTACACCGATAGCAGATAAGCATTCGGGGTTGTACATGATTTTGGAACCCTGTGGAAATACAGGGGCTTCTTGACCTCCACTGGAAAGCCCATCGCACACCGTGGCCTGATTTGTGACCTCCCAGAGGTGGTCGTATTGCCTAAATCAACGCGTTGTGTAAATGTGAAGCCTACACCAAACATAATGATATTATTTCCCAAGGCAATGCAAAGGCAGACCAAGCAGCAAGAACGGCAGGCCGACAGACGTCAAGTGAGCGGATTGACATATATATGACAAAACTTTGTACCCCCAACAGCAGACGTATGGGAGTTTCAGTCACAGGTCACACCAGAAGAAAAGCGTGGATGGTCGAAAGCAGGATGCAGGGTGATGGAAGGAGTATCGTGTAGCCCCAATGGTAAACCCTGTCTACCACGATCATTATTTCCATTCTATGCCAAGCTGACACACGGTAATGACCATGTGTCAAAAGCGGGGATGTATGACAGTCGTACACTGATACAGTAAGGGATTTACTCATTACTACCAGAAATATTGTGAATGTTGTGTTGTCTTAGCCACTAATAATTTGGGAAGGGGAATACAGATG
>NW_025205126.1:6581-10101 GCF_004010195.1 Chiloscyllium plagiosum | reverse complement strand
ATCTAATGTAATCTAATCTAATCTAATTTACTTTGGAAGACAGGCTTGATGATAAGCCTGGCTAAGAGTGAATTTGTCAAAGTCCAAGTTGTTGAACATGAACAAATGGCTGCATGGAATGCAAAAACAAAGCTAATTGGGGAGTTTACCACACCATCAACAAGAAGAGCACTACTATGGTTCTTGGGACTGAGTGGATTTTATCAAACGTTTGTACCCAATTTTGACAGTGTGGCTGCTCCCCTCACTAAATTGCTGAAGAAAGGCAAGCAATTTCAGTGGACTGTGGGTTGTCAGAAGGTATTTGACAGTCTTAAATCTGTGTTAACCACTGCCCCAGTATTAGCCACACCTAATTACGCAAAGCCATTCAAGTTGGCTACCAATGCAATTGATGTAGGTGTCAGTGCTGTGCTCTTGCATGAAGAGGAAGAAAAGATAGAAAGGTCTATTGGGTATTTCTCCAGAAAATTGAACTTTCATTAGCAGAAATATTCAACTGTTTAGAAGAAGACTTGAGCTTGGTGTTGGCATTACCATATTTCAATGTTTATGTTACCCGTAATATATTTGAGACAACCATATACACTGATCATAACCCAAGGAATACTGTGGAGAAATCTAAGGACAAAAATGCCGGACAGTTTAGGTGGAGCTTGTTGTTACAGCAATTTGATTTTTAAAATTGTGCAAAGGTGGCATGGTGGCACAGCAGTTAGCACTGGTGCCTCACAGGGACTCGGGTTCATCCCCAACCTCAGGCAACTGTCTGTGTGGAGTTTGCACATTCTCTCTGTGTCGATGTAGGTTTCATCAGAGTGCTCCAGTTTCCTCCTAGAATTCAAAATTTGCAGGTTAGGTGAATTGGCCATGCAAAATTGTCCATAGTGTTCAGGTGTGTTAGTCTGGGGTAAATGTAGAGCAGTAGGGGAATGGGTCTGTGTGGGTTACTCTTCGGAGAGTTGGTGTGGACTTGTTGGGCCAAATCCACACTGTATGGATTCTATGAACTCAATTTCTCTGAGCTAATGACAGCAACATTGTCCTCCAATTGTTTTTTTGTTTTGTCTCAACCATTTGATCAAATATGCTTTCTGTTAATCTACTTTTTTATGTGTACTCTTTGATTTCTCCTCCTGTTTCAACTTCTGAGTTTGTGACCTTGTTAACATACAGTCAGGAAAAAAAACCCCAGGGTATGTTTCCTGTAATACCTCAGTTGCCTGGCTTTCCACTGGCTTTTCAAACACAGTAGGCAGCACTCCTACCTGTGACCCAACTATATCATTAGCAAGGTCAAATTACATTCCTGGAGCCGAGAGTTCTTCCAGTACTCCTATCATGAATTCTTCGCTTTTCACTGGACACTGTCCCCTCACCACATATAATTGAGCACTTCTTATCTCACCATATAGTTCACTTACAAACACTTTTCTGCCAGGCAGAGTTACATATCTCCTCATCTCGTGACATGAAAGAGTGACATGATCCTATATCGCTTAATATTGTAACTCCTGTCCCTGCTACTCCTGGCTTATACAAGTCAACCTTACCTTCACACATAAATGGTTTAAGAAGATCTGGCACTTCCTCCTTAACCAACCCTGACCAGGCTCAAAATTCTGGTGCAGCCTTTAAATCTCCACTGTGCTGTACTTTACCACTCCAGCAATATTCATTGGCTTATCCTATTTTCTTACATTTGTCTTCCCAGTGCTTTTTCTAACCCACCAACACTGTGACTTCATGTGGCTTACTTTATTGCAGAGAAAACACGGATCATTTTAGCTTCTCTTTCCCCTTCCTAGATTTCATTTTTACCCTGTGGCAAGTTATCCTTCTGATCTATTGCTCCCTTACCATGTGAGGATTTCTCTTTTCCCCAATTTCTAACCCTCATGGATTGAAATGGATTTTGGAAACCAAATTTTGACTTATGCATCAACGCATAATCATCAGCTACTTCAGCTGCTAATCTTGACTTTTTAACTCTGCTTTTCCACATGAATTCTCACTACTTCAGGAAGTGAATTTTTGAACTCCTCCAAAATAATTGTCTCTCTGAGAGCATCATATTTTTGCTCTACTTGCAATGTTCTTATCCACCAACCAAAATTACTTTGTTTGACTCTTTTAAACTCAATGTATGTTTAATCAGGGTCTGTCCTTAGATTCCTGAAATGCTGACTGTAGGTTTCTGGAACAAGCTCATATGCACTTACAATGGCTTTCTTCACCTCCTCATACTCCCCAGATACCTCACTGATTGGGATGCAAATACCTAACTAGCTCTACCTACCATCTTTATTTGACACAACAAAACCCCATGTTCACTGACCACTTCATCAGTTTAGCCACTTTTTCAAATGAGATGCAAAAGTCTTCTTTATCTTTTTTACCAAATTTAGGCAATGCTTGGATATTTGTAAATAGAGCCCCACCAGGTCTTTGGTTACAGTGGGTTTGCTCATCCTCTCTAACTTTCACACTAAGCTTATCTTCTACCTTCACCTTCATCTTTTTAAGCCAACTATCCTGTCTAAGTGCCAATTTCTAAAGTTCAAACTCTCTCTCTTCCTCCCTTTCCACTATTTCTTGCTCCCTTTCAATTCTGCTTTCTCCCCTTTCCTCTCTCTCTTTTTTCTCTTTGTTCTGTGAAAGTGATTCCATCCTTTCCTTTTTGTTCTGCTGAGGCAATTCATTCTTTATTCTCTTTCTTCTGCTTTTAACCATAATTCAAACTGTTTCATTTCTTTTTCTTTTTCTCTTCCTTTTTCTTTTGTCTCTAACTCAAGCTGTTTCATGTTCATTTCACTATTAACCATTTCAAAGATTCTCATGGCATTCCCAGCAACTTTAAATGCCGAGCTATTGCTGTACTCCTGTCTGATTTTCTCACAGATGATGGCAACTCCAACTCCTGCTTGTCTGACAATTCCAGCAACTTTACCTTGTTCATATTTTGTAAAGCTCCCAAAGTGACTTCTTCCACCCCCAGAAAACTCTTAGCGACTCAAAGAGCCACTACAGTACCAAACACTGCTTAAACACTCAGAACAAACGTTACTAACACCTACCACTTGCCACCTTTGCGTCCAACAACGCTAATCCCAAATTGGAAATTTAGAATATATCCTAGACGACTCCCAAACTGTTATGGACAAGACCGGACCCCCTGAAAATACTTTAAGAAGGAATCCCAGACCCCACCTTTTTCTTATTTTAAAGGCAGATGTAGAGCTGATAATCCATGAGTGATTCAGCTGGTCAAACTAGTAGGCTTCAAGCAAAACATAATTTATTTACACACTATAGTTGAAACACAAACAAAATAAAACAGAATTTTGAATAGCTTAACTATTTGGAAAGTCAACTGATTCGAAATTACAACTTAACAAAGAAACTGTTCCAAAACTGTTCCAAAGGGCGGCATGGTGGCACAGTGGTTAGCACTGCTGCCTCACAGCGCCAGAGACCCGGGTTCAATTCCCACCTCAGGCAACTGTCTGTGTGGAGTTTG
>NW_025205126.1:0-4636 GCF_004010195.1 Chiloscyllium plagiosum | reverse complement strand
CATGTACAGCCATTCTCTCTTATCCTTGCTCACAGATGATCTGGAAGCCACTCAGCTCAAGGGTAACTGGGGACTGGAAACAAATGTTGATTTTGCCAGCAATGCCCACATCTCGGGAAAGAGTAAAGATGAACTAAAACTAACAATTTTTGTAATCATTTTTGAATGCTTTCTAGTTATCACTGAGTTTCTGAACAATATCTTCAAAGAAGAATAATAGCCTTGTTATAAAGCTCTGGCTAGACCAAGTCAAAGAGCAATCAACAGTAATTGTTTTGGAATGTCTCGCTTTGTCTGTTTTGGATCACCCATAAACGCTCCAAATTTTGCATAGACGATGGCTTAAATGATGCATATAATATCATATCTGTTCATATCCATTTATTCACACTGCACAACTGAGTTATTAAATGTCATTTGTTACGACAAGATGGTGAACCCTTCTGTTAATTCCAGCAAACACCCAAAAAAGCTCACCTCATTTTATAATCTGTTAAAATATGAGTGATAAAGAACTCCGAAATTCCACTTTTAAAGAAAATAGCATCAATTTATTCTTTAACTATAAAAGTGAACATTAAAAAACAACTATTTACAACTCAAAGCCCCTCTTTCTCTTAACTGCTTATTATTTGCCTCCAACTGAATACCAATATACTGTTCCAATAAAACACTTATTAAAATTACATCAATTTAATTTCAAAACCATACAACAGCTGCCATCATCGGTGTCTTTCATCTTCTGGCTGAAGATCACGCAGCTCATCTTCTTTCTTTTTACAGAGAAGATGTTTCATGTGAAAAGGTACCTTTGTGCTTCAAATGGCAGTTGCTCTGTCTAACTTTCAAGCTGCCTGCCTTTTTTATACGGCCAACATTGATCATTTCATTAGTTTGATGCTGGCAAAACAATAAATTAAAATTCAATTGGGTTTTAGGTCCTCGGGCATAATTTAAACTGATTGGTTAAATTTGAATTGTTGTCAAAACAGCAACCAACTCAGGTATCTATTTTACAGCCAAATGTTGCATATTTACAATTTTCCAGTATACTCTGAGACTGTCATATACACAGGTGTTTGTAAGCTCTCAGGTCAAAACAGCATTCACTCTCTCTTAAAAGTACAGTACATGCCTTCAACTTCAACACAGAGACCTCATCCAACCTCCTAAATTCACAGGCTCTCTCAGACAAGAGCCAGCAACTGGCCTAAGGACATCTTCTGAGTACTGTTTCTGACTCTTATTTCACTACCAATTCACATAAGGTCTTCTTGTGTTTTTTTCTAACAGTTGGCATGGTGACTCAGTGGTGAGCACTGCTGTCTCTCAGCACCAGGGACCTGGGTTTGATTCCACTTTTTGGTGACTGTATGTATGGTGTTTGCACATTCTCCCTGTGTCTGCACAGGTTTCTTTAGCGAGCTGTGATTTCCTCTCACAATTCAAAGATGTGCAGGCTAGATGGATTAGACATGCCAAATTGCCAAACAGTGTTCAGGGATGTGCAAGCTAGGTGGTTGCAGGGTTATAGAGAAAGGGTAGGGTGTGTGGGTCAGGTAGAATGTTCTTTGGAGGGTTGGTGTCCACTCAATGCATTGAAAGGCTTGGTTCCACACTCGAGGGGTCCTGTGAACAGCAAAGTCTTCCAACTGTTTTTGGCTTCTTACTGTGTTCCCTACAGGTGTTGCATAGCTACCTATATAGTTAATTGCCTTTCTCATAAAAATGGAGACTATATTGCTCACTTTCCCATAATTACTGACCTTCTGTGCATGTTGTTTTGGTTTGAAAGGTTTTTCAGTGACCTCTGAGCAATCGCACATGATGATCTAAACCCTTCCACTTTCACTGAGCAGAACGAAAGTTTTTCACAAAGCAAATCTGAATCTGAGCATGCTCTAAACATTATATTTGTACCATGCCAAAAACAACTAGAGAAATTAATCACATACTCAAGTGAATCTTCAGCCATTATATGGTTGTAGGAAAAAATTATTACTGAGACGTTAGACTTCACAATGTGGAGACATGATTGAAGAAGGCTTTTCTTCCTTCATTACTTCCCAGGAGCCAAAATAATACGCCACATTCTTCACAGCCTCGATGATTAACACATTATTGATGAGGACAAGCACCTTGCCAAGACCTTCCCAACGCCTTCACTTTTCACCTTTAAACAACCAGCAAACCTCAAACAGATCATTGTACACAGCAAACTGCCCAACCTTCAGGACAACATCGACCACCACACCGAACAAGCCTGTCAAGACAGCCACTGCAAGAGGAGTCAGAGTGTCAACATGGATACCACCATTATACGTGAAGACATCTCCCACCATACGCATGGTAGGTATTCATGTGAAGCAGGCAACATTGTCTATCTCATACGCTGCAAGTAAGGATGCCCTGAGGCATGGTACATTGCCCAAGCAGACGCTATATCAATGGATGAATGGACACTGCACAACAATCACCAGGCAGGAGTGTTCCTCCAGTCAGGAAACACTTCAGCAGTCCAAGACATTCAGCCTCGGACCTGCAGGTGACCATCCTGCAAAGCAGACTTTGGGACAAACAACAACGTAAAGTGGCCAAGTAGAGGCTGACAGCTAATTTCAATACCCATGGGGATGACCCCAACATTGTCTATCTCATACGCTGCAAGTAAGGATGCCCTGAGGCATGGTACATTTCCCAAGCAGACGCTATATCAATGGATGAATGGACACTGAACAACAATCACCAGTCAGGAGTGTTCCTCCAGTCATGAAACACTTCAGCAGTCCGAGACATTCAGCCTCGGACCTGCAGGTGACCATCCTGCAAAGCAGATTTTGGGACAAACAACAACGTAAAGTGGCCAAGTAGAGGCTGATAGCTAAGTTCAATACCCATGGGGATGACCTTAACCAGGACCTTGGATTCATGCCACACTACAGGTCACCCCACTGCACAATACACTCTCTCTCAAACGCACACATGCATACAGTCCTACATACTCACATACTCACACAGACCCTCTCTCATACACAAGCTCTCTCTCATACGCATACACATGCACCCCCATACTCACACCCACACATGCACTCTCTCACAGGCTTATACCCATCACACTTACACACATACTTGACCAAACTTACACACACACGCTTTCACATGCACTCACACCCATACACACACACACACACTCACATGCACTGTGACTCACTTGTCTCTTTTGCATGCGCACACATATAAGTTTATGGATGAATTTGTATTTACAGAATTACATTTTATTTTGCTCAAAAACTGCGTAAATCCATGTAAGATTCTGTAAGTCCCACTTTAGACATAGAACCAGTCTGACTCAATATTGGGACACAGACAAACTTTAATGCATTGTCTGAGCTGAGATGGCACTTATTATTAGAAAAGCTAAAGCTATCTTGAGAATGTAACTTAAAAGCATTTCTGGGATTCACATATTAAAGAACCAAAATTAGCCAATCCCATTCTGAAAGATGAAAGACTTAATCCAAAATTGTTTAATATATCATTCCAGCTCCATGACACTCTAACCCTTTTGCTATAAATTCTGCGTCTTATGATCTTGTACTTCCAACCACTAGCTCCAAAAGCTAGTGTTTCCAAATAAACCTGTTGGTCTATAACCTGATGTTGTGTGATTTTCAATTTTGTCCACCTCAGTCTAACATCGGCACCTCCAAATCATTTCCTCCTTTAGGCAGAGAAAGTTAAGTAAGACTTATGAGAAGAGACCAAAGTCATAAAGTGAAGAAAATAAATTGGAGAAACTGTTTCCAGTGACAGAAGTGTCACGAGTCAAAGGGCATAAACTAAAAAAAAACATTAAATCAGTCAGAAGTGTTTAGTTTGAAGGAAGAGTTTATATGATCTGGAATGCACTGCCTGAAGTGGTAGTGGAAGTAGTTTCACCAGTAAAGTTCACAATAGAATTTGCTAAGTACTTAAAGTAAATAACATTTTATGGCTATCAGAAACAAATGTGGAAATGGGTTTAAAAATACTTGAAGTGTTCATTCATCCAAACAGCATTCTTCTGCAATAATCATTCTATGATTAATTGGAGATACAATATTATAATTGGCACAGTGTTTGGACATAGCTTTTTATGAATTTCTGGCATATGGGCATCACTGGCAAGGTCATCATTGCATCACCATCCGAAATTATCCTGACTTATCTATTTTGATGCTTCCCAGAATTTTCAGCACATCCACTTTCTTAATATCAATCTCTTCAAGCCTATTAACCTGGTCCACTGTGTTCTCACTATCAACAAGGTCCCTCTCTCTAGTAAATACTGAAGCAAAAAACTCATTTAGGGCCTCCCCTACCTCTTCAGACTACCAGCACAAATTCCCTTCACTTTCCCAGATTGCCCCTACCTTCTGTCTGATCACTCTCTTAATCTTCACGTAAGTGTAGAATGCCTTTGGGCTTCCTGAAAAGGCTTTCCCATGCCCTCTCCTAACTCTCATGTTTCCGCTGATGGGTGAGTGCCAAACCAGAGGACACAGCTTAAAAATACGGGGTAGACCATTTAGGACAGAGATGAGGAGAAACTTCTTCACCCAGACTGGATTCATTTAAGAAAGAGTTGGATCGAGCT
>NW_025205125.1:0-10101 GCF_004010195.1 Chiloscyllium plagiosum | reverse complement strand
CGATTTGTTGTCAGTAGCTGAGAACAAAATATTCCACTGAGAAAACTGCAACTGTGGTCCTAACAACAACATGCACCCTGTTCTTTTTGACAAATATCCCCATCTATTTTACAATTGAGCCTCGGTGGATTATCAATAATGTGCCATTCGACAGTAAAAGAAAGTCAAGCTACTATACTGAGACTTGGTGGGTGGCATTCGATTGACTTGATACGGTTTTTACCCCTTTACTGCCATTCGTTTTAATTCTGTTGCTCAATGCTCTGACAGTCAGACTCATTTTAATAATCAGTCAATTTCGGAAGGGGTTAATGTGTCAGATCAAAGGAGAGAAACGCAGAGACCCAGAGATGGAGAGCAGAAAGAAATCTATGATTTTGCTCTTCGCCATATCTAGGAGCTTCATCCTCCTGTGGTTAATCACTGTTATAGATTTCTTATATTATATCATTCAAGGAATCCATCCTGATGATTACTCGCCTTTTCTATTTCACTTGAGGAAAGTTGGTTTCATATTGCGGAATCTAACTTGCTGCACGAACACATTTATTGATGTAGTAACATTGTCTAGCTTCAGAGCAAAGATCAGTAACACAGTCAACTACCTGGTTACGTGAATTCCTTGTGTTATGAATAAATAAAACTCATCAAGTAAACGCACAGGAGGGTCATTTTGTTTCCCGACGGATAAATGAGTTTTAAAATTTCACTCATGGGATTTGGGCATCGCTGGCTGGGTTAGTTTTTATTACCCTTCCCGAGCACCCCCGTGGGAAGTTGTTTGTGAGCTGCCTTCTTGAACTGCTGCTGTGCATGTGCAATATGTCAACCCACATAATTACAAGGGAGGGTCGTCAGGGAATTCAACCCAATTTTACGAAACAAACCGTTCTATATTTGCAAATCAGGAATGTGAGAAACTTGGAGGGGAACTTGCTGGGGTGGTGTTCCCATGTATATATTGGCCTTGTACTTCTGGATGGAAGTGGTCAGTTGCTGTCTGAGGATTTGTGATGAACCTCTACCGTGCACCTTATAGATAGTACGTACCGCTCCTCCTGAGCATTGGTTGTGGAGGCATTTGATGCTTGTGGATGTGGTGTGAAAGAAGCGGCTTACTTTGTCCTGGAAAGTATCGAGTGTCTTGAATGTTTGTTGGAGCTAGACCCATCCACGCAAGTGGGAAGTATTCCATCACACTCCTGACAAAGTGTCTTTATACCAATGCAGGCAAAGCGATGAGCTGAGAACGTGCGGATTCCCTATTGTAGCACAACGCAAATGAATTGGCCAGGAAAATAGAATTTCTTTCTGGGTAATTCTTTCAGCTTTGAACCGTCTGTCACCTTCCATCAAAATTACATTATTCAGTGGGTTCTAATGAAACGAAACAGAATGGGTTCAACAGAAAATGTTTCACTACTAAATATATGATCTCACTGTTCAGTAACAATTCAAGAACCCCCATACAAACTCACACAGAGCAACATATGAACTGTTTCGACGCGTGAAGTTGCAGCATGATCACAAATCGTTACCAGAACCCAAACACCAAAGGAATGATAACAAATGCCATAGCTCCCTATTTTTCAACGTCAAGCTGGTCAGTTCCAATGGGCTGCTACTCCAATGTGGTCTTATCAGAAATTTTCTGTCCCCGGGAGCAGAGTCGAAACAGTGCAACAAATTTCCCTCTCTGCTGGCCTTCCCACGCCATTGCATGGAGTTGGTGGCAGGTGAAAACACTGAAGGATTCAGTCAGAGAGGAATGATTTGGAGGTGCCAGTGTTGGACGAGGGTGGACAAAGTTAAAAATCACGCAACGCCTTATCATAGTCCAACTAGTTTATTTAGAAGCCCGAGCTTACAAGGCGCTGCCTCCTCATCAGGTGGCTGTGGAACATGATCGTACAACACAGAATTTACACCAAAATTGTTACAGGACAATGACAACTTTAGTTGTTTAAACAAGAAATCACACAACACAAGGTTATACTTCTTAAACAAATTTAAATTACGCCTATCATCTTTTGAAATGGGATATGATGGTTTAGGTTCTTTAATATGTAAATATCAGAATTGCATTCTCAAGGTGGCGTCAGCTTATCTAATAATAGAACATATGACATAGAACATAGAAAAGTACAGCACAGAAGAGGACTTTCGGCCCACGATGGTCTGCTGAGGCTTATTCCTAATCTAAAATAAAATAACCTAACATACGCTCTTCTCAATTTACCGCTGTCTATGTGCGTGTCCAGCAGTCACTTAAATGTGCCTAATGACTCTGCTTCCACCACAGCCGCTCACAACTCTCTGTGCAAAGAACCTATCTCTGAAGTCTCCTCTGTATATTCCTCCTAACAACTGAAAACTATGACTCCTCGTGCACTCAATCATGCCCTGGGGAAAAGTGTCTGACTATCATCTCGGTGTTTGCTTCTCCAGAGAGAAATGTCCGAGCTTTATCAACCTCTCTTCATAAGATAAGCCATCCAGTCCAGACAGTATCCCGGTAAACCTTCTTTTCACCCTCCCCAAAGCCTCCGTATCTTTCCTATAATAGGGCGACCAGAACTGGATACAGTATTCCAAGTGTGGTCTCAACAGGGCTTTGCAGAGTTGCATCAAAACCTCGTGGCTTTGAAACTCAATACCCCGTTAACGAAAGCCAAAACAGAATATCCTTTCTGAATAACCCTATCCACTTGGGTAGCAACTTTGAGGATTCTCTGCATTTGAACACCAAGACCCCGCTGTTCCTCCACACTGCCAAGAATCCTGTTTTTAATCCTATATTCTGCATTCAAGTTTGACCTTTCAAAATGCATCACTTCGCATTTATCCAGGTTGAACTCCATCTGCCATTTCACAGCCCAACTCTACATCTTGTCAATGTCACGCTGCAGCCTACAATAGCCCAGGATATTATCAACGGCACCTCCAACCTTTGTATCATCGGCAAATTTAATTTTCCACCCCTCAACCTCCTCATCCAAGTCATTTATAAAAAGTACAAAGCGCAGAGGCCCAAAACCACAGTTCTGTGGGACACCATTCGCCACTGACCTCCAGGCAGAATACTTTGCATCGACAACTACTCTCTGCCTTCTGCCAGCCAAGTAATTCTGAATCCAGTGAGACAAGCCTCCCTGTATCCATTATTTGCTGTCTTCAGGAATGAGCCGATCATTGGGAACCTTATCAAATGCCTTGCTGAAGTCCATGTCGACGACATCCACTGCTCAACCTTCGTCAACCGGTCTCGTCACCTCCTCAAATAACTCAGCAAGCTTTGTGAGGCATGACCTGCTCCTCACAAAGCTATGCTAACTGCCTTTAATCACGCTATGCGTTTCCAAATAATCATAAATCCTATCCCTCAAAATTATCTCTAAAGTCTTGCTGACCACAGACATAAGACTGACTGCTCTGTAATTGACAGAGATTTGCCCATTACCCATCTTGAGAAGAGCAACAACAAGCGCATCCCTCCAATCCTCTGGTATGACTTCCATGGAGAGTGAGGAAGAAAATTTCTTCGTCAGCAGGTTAGCAACCTCCTGTTTCTCTTCCCAGATCAACCTAGGAGAAATCTGGTCTGTCCCTGGAGGCTTATTAATCTCAATGGTTGCCAAAATTTGCAGCACATCAACTTCCTCAATCTCTATCTGTTCAAGCCTATTTCCCAGCGCCTCAAAGTTCTCATTAAGTCCCCTTTCCTTCGTGAAAACTGAAGCAAAAAAACTCATGTAGGGCTTCCCCTATCTGATCAGACACCAAGCACACAAGTTCGCCATGCTCTCCCTGACCGGCCCCACCTTCTCCTTGATGCTTCTTGTATTCCTGACGGAAGAGCCTTTTCCATGCCTCCTCACCCCAGCTCACCTCATTCCATTTCTGAGCTCTTTTCAACAGCTTGTAATCCTAGTAAGCTGTGCTAGATCCTTGCTTCCTCCACTTTATGGAAGGTGCCTTCTTTCTTTTGATGAGAATCACCTCTGTTCTCGTCATTCAAGGCTCCTTAATCTTACTCCTTCTTACCTGTTTCAGAGGAATACATTTATGCATCACTCGCACCAACCGCACCTTAAACTTTCTCCACATGTCTGTTGTGCCCTTTCTGTCGAACAATTGCACACAATCTGCGTTTTCCAACTCCTGTCTGATAGCGTCATAATTTACTTTTCCCCAATTAAATATATTTCCATGGTAACAGCTCCTTTCCCCTTCCGTGGCTATGGTAAATCTGAGGCAGTTGTGATCACTGTCACCAAAATCTTCTGCATTGCTCATTGCCATGCACCAAATCCAAAATAGCCTCTCCCCTTGTCGGCCTGTCAATATACTGAGGAAGGAAACCCTCCGGAACACAGACAAAACACGGCTCCATTCAAACCATCGGAATGAAGGAGGTTCCAGTCAATATTGGGAAGATTGAATTCACCCATAACAACAACACTGCTCCATCTGTATTTTTCCAACATCTGCCGGCCTTTGAGTTCTTTGATCTCCCTCCTGCAATTTGTGGGTCTACAAAAAAAAAAACAATTAGTTAGATGCTCATTTGCTGTTCCTAACTTCCACCCATACTGACTCAGTAGACAAGCCTTCCTCGACAATCTTCATTTCAGCAGCTGTGATACATTCACTGATTAGCAATGCTACACCCTCTCCACTTTTTCCACTCTCCGTGTTCTTTTTAAAAGTTCTAAATCCTGGAACATGTAGCAATCATTCCTGCCTCTGTGCAACATATGTCTCCGTTATGGCCACAACATCATAGTCCCAAGTACTGATTTAATCTACAAGTTTATCAATCTTATTTCTGACACTCTGCGTTAAAGCAGACACACTTTAACCGATCCCTTTGTTTCATTGTATGAAAAACCCTCCCGATAGATTCACTACATCGTGTCACTGCCTCATCTACAATACCCCCCTCTCAGATATGTAACTCTGGTTCCCAGTCCCCTCCTGAACCACAAGAGCAAATCGCCTACACAGGAGATGTGTGCCCCTCCAGGTCAGCTGCAACTCGTCTTTCAGGTACATGTTGCACCTTGATGAGAAGGCAACCCAATGGTCTAAATACTTGAAGATCTCTCTGCTCAGCGACACTGCCAAGAATCTTACCATTACTGCAGTACTTTTTATTCCTCGTACTCAATCCAAACTAAATCACTTCACACGTTTCCCCATTAAATTCCATTTGCCACCATTCAGCCCGTCTCTGCAGGTTATCTGGGTCCCTCTGTAACCCATAACATTCTTCTGTACTATCTACAACTCTACTAAGTTTATATCTGCAAAATTTAGTATCCTAGCCATTTAGACTCTACTCAAGTCGTTCACAAACATCAATTCCCTCAAACCAGATACTTTAGGTACACCACGAATAACTGAATCCCAGGGAGAACATTTCGCATCAACCACCACTTTCTATCTTCTTTCAGCTAGCCGATGTCTGACCCAAACGGCTAAATCACACTCAATCCAATGCCACCAAATTTTGTGCAACAGCCTACAGTGTGGAACTTTACCAAAACATTCCTGAAATCCAGAAACACACATCAACCGCTTTACCCTCAGTCACCGGTTGGTCACCTTCTCAATACACTCATAAAGTATGTGAGGCACGGCTGATATTTCACAAAATCGTGTTGACTGTCTGAGTCAACTTACTCCTTTCAAGATGATTATAAATCCTGTCTGTTGAAACCTTTTCTAACACTTTACCATAACAGAAGTGAGGCTTAGTGGTCTATCAAAACCAGCATTTTCTCTACTCCCCTTCTGGTACAAGGGGACAACATTTGTTATCCTTCAGTCTTCTGGCACTGTTCCTGCAGACAATGACGACATAAATTTCACCACCAAAAGCTCTGTGGTCTCCTCCCTTTGTTCTCAGAGGATCCGAGGGCAAATCCCAAATGGGCTCAGTGGGCTTATTTATTTTCACACTTTCCAGAATTGCTAACATCTCCTCCTTGTGAACCTCAATCCCATCCAGTCTAGTAGCCTGTATCTCAACCATCTCCTCGACAATTTTTTTTCTTTTCCAATGTGAATGCTGAGGAAAATTATTCATTTAGTGATTTCACTGTCTCCTCTGAATTGACACATAATTTCCCACGACTACACTTGATTGGAACTAAACTTACTCTGGTCATTCTTTTATTCCTGATGTACGCCGAGAAATATTGAGGGCTTTTCTCGATCCTACCTGCAAACAACTTCTCAAGTTCCCCACTCCTCCTCCCCCCGATTCTTCATAGCTCTCTCTTTCGATCTTTTCTTGCTAACATGTAACTCTCAAGCGCAGTAACCCAGCCTCTCCGTCTCAGCCTTACATAAGCCTTCTTCTTCCTCTTTCAGGATATTCAACTTCGTTCATGAACCACTGCTCCCTCGCTCGGCCACTTCCTCCCTGCTTGACAGGTACATAGTTATTAAGGACACGCAGTAGCTGTTCCTTGAATCAGCCCCAAATTTCAATTGTGCCATTCTCTAAAGTACCCTTCCCATTCTATCATCCTAAATCTTGCCTAATCCTGTCATGATTGGCTTTACCCCAGCAATAACTTTTGCTCTGCTGTATATAGCTATCCCTTTCCATCACAAAGATAAACAGAACCAAATTGTGGTCACTATCAACAAAGTGCTCACCTGCCGTAAAATCTAAGACTTGGCCAGGTTTAATATCCAGTACCAAATTCAACGTGGCGTCGCACCTTCTTGGCCTGTTTACACACGGTGTCAGAAAACACAACTGCACGCATTGAACAAAAATTGACTGATTTAATGTTTCGAACTATTGGATTTCCAGTCAATATTTGGAATGTTAAAGTCTCCCATGACAACTAACCTGCTACTCTCGTCCCTGTCCAGAATTATTTTTGCCATCCTCCCCTCTACATCTCTGGAACTATTCGGAGGTCCACAGAAAACATCCAACAGGGTGAATGCTTCTTTCTTGTTTCTAATATCGCCAATACTACCTCAGCTGCTGATTCCTCAACAATTCTCTGTACTACCGTAATGCCGTTCTTGACTAACAATGCCACCCCCCCCCCTCCTTTATCCATCTTCTTTGTTTTTACAAAACAACGAAACTCTGGAACCTGTTACAGCCATTCCTGTCCCTCTTCTATCCATATCTCTGCAATGACCACAACATCAAAGTCCCAGTTGAATACCTGTACTGCCTGTTTACCCACCTTCTCCAGGATGCCCCTGGCGCTGGCGTGGACACACTTCAAACCACTTTCCTTCTTGCCAGTGCACACTTGCAACCTTGAAACCATATTTCTCACATCACTTAAACCATATTTCTCACATCATTTAAAATGAATAGGGAGGGAGGAAAGAGGAGGGGGTGTAGCACTACTAATCAGAGAGAGTATCACAGCTACAGAAGATTCCATTGTCGAGGAAGATCTGCCTACCGAGTCAGTATGGGTGGAAATTAGGAACAGCAAGGGAGCAGTCCCCTCGTTAGGAGTTTACTACAGCCTCCCCAATTGCAACAGGGAGATGGAAGAAAACATAAGTCAGTAGATTTTGGAAAAGTGTGGACGTAGTAGGGTTGTTGTAATGGGTGACTATAACATTCCAAATATTGATTGGAACCTCCTTTGAGCAGAAGATTTGAATGGAGCTGTTTTTGTAAGGTGTGTTCAGGAGGGTTTCCGAACTCAGTACGTTGATAGGCCGACGAGGGGAGAGGCCATTTTAGACTTGGTGCTCGGAAACGAGCCGGGGCAGGTATCAGATCTTGTGGTGGGAGAGCTTTTTCGGGATAGTGACCACAACTGCCTCACATTCTACATAGCTATGGAGAAGGAGAGGATTAGGCAAAACAGGAGGATATTTAATTGGGGAAGAGGAAACTATGATGCGATTATACATGAGTTAGGAAGCATGGATAGGAAGCAATTGTTCCATGGTAAAGGCACTATAGACATGTGGAGACTTTTAAGGAACAGGTGTTGCAAGTGATGAATAAATATGTCCCTCTGAGACAGGCAAGAAGTGGTAAGACAAAGGAACCTTGGATGACGAGAGCGGTGGTGCTTTTCGTCAAAAGGAAAAAGGTAGCTTACATAAGGTGGAAGAAGCTAGGGTCAAGCTCAGCTCTAGAGTATTGCAGGCAGGCGAGGAAGGAGCTCAAAAATGGTCTGAGGAGAGCCAGGAGGAGGCACGAGAAAGGCTTAGCAAAACGGATTCGGGAGAACACAAAGGCATTGTACACTTATGTGAGGAATAAGAGAATGGTCAAAGAAAGAGTAGGGCCGATCAGGGATAGCATAGGGAACTTGTGTGTGGAATCTGAGGAGGTAGGGGAAGCGCTAAATGAGTTTTTTGCTTCAGTCTTTACGAAAGAAACGAACTTTGTAGTGAATAAGACCTTTGAAGAGCAGGTGTACATGTTGGAATGGATAGAGATAGAGGAAGCTGATGTGCTGAAAATTTTGTCAAACATTAAGATTGACAAGTCGCCATGCCCGGACCAGATTTTTCCTCGGCTGCTTTTGGAAACGAGAAATGCAATTGCTTCGCCACTTGCGAAGATCTTTGCATCCTTGCTCTCACTGGAGTTGTACCTGAGGACTGGAGAGAGCCAAAAGTAATTCCTTTCTTCAAGAAAGGAAATAGAGAAATCCCCGGCAATTACAGACCAGTAAGTCTCACGTCTGTTGTCTGCAAGGTGTTCGAAAGGATTCTGAGGGATATGATTTATGACCATCTGGAAAAGCATGGCTTGATTAAATGCAGTAGACACGGCTTTGTGAGGGGCAGGTCATGCCTCACAAACCTTATCGAGTTCTTTGAGGATGTGACTAGAAAAGATAATGAGGGTCGAGCTGTGCAAGTGGTGTATATGGACTTCAGCAAGGCATTTGATAAGGTTCCCCATGGTAGGCTCATTCAGAAGGTCAGCTGGAATGCGAACAGGGGAACTTAGCTGTTTGGATACAGAATTGGCTTCTGTGATGAACACGTGGGTGTGCTGTCTGTTTGAGAGAATTAAAAACCAACAATAACTACCTGACAGTACCAAGAGTTGTGAATGAGATATAATGTAACATTTCATCGAACTCCCGATTAGCTCATTGACTTGAAACAAATTCAGCAAAACTTTTTAAATTATACCCCAAAGTACCCACCTCCAACCAAATTTACATTTATCATATTGACAATCTTAACAACCAATGATACAATCCAATAGTTTGGTGGTACAAGAGCATGGAAAGTTGAACAGTTAAGAGAAGAACTGCCAAGCTACCAGCATGTAAAGATTGCCTGAAAAATAGCTCTCCTATGAATACCTTTATTGATTAGTAACTGGTGAAGTAGAGTCCCCAAGAAGAAAGAAGACAGGAATATGGAGAATAACCGAAAGCTTCCTGGTTTTGAGATAAGAAGTTTTGTTTCGTAAATCTTAATTAGGAGTCTTAATGAACTAGGATTGTGGAGGGGGAAGGTAAAAGACAGGTTAAAGGAAGGAGTTATAAATAGTCGTTCGTTTATTCTTCTCTGTTATACTTTAAGAAATAAAGTTGTTAATTTTTACTTTAAATAGATTTGGACTCTAGAATTAACACAGATTACTGCATGGGATAAATCTTTTGTGTGTTGCTGGTTTTAATTAAGCAGGAAGATTTATCCTGTGTTGTAACACTGCAAAACCCATAGCTATGTGTTTTACTCTTTATGGTATTGTGGAACAGCTGAACCAGCCACTCAGTTCAAGATCCGCATAACATACATCCATGGCCAATTCACCTAACCCGCACATCTTTTTGACTGTGGGAGGAAACCGGAGCACCCGGAGGAAACCCACGCAGACACGGGGAGAATGTGCAAACTCCACACAGTCAGTCGCCTGAGTCGGGAATTGAACCCGGGTCTCTGGCGCTGTGAGGCAGCAGTGCTAACCACCGTGCCGCCCCAAAGGTACTGTTGCTGCTGTCGCGATTATGGATAACATAACATTCCATGCAGGATGACGCCCAATTGAACTGTGTTGACATTGGGACATTATATTCAAAAGCCTGAACCTCTCAGGGATTCATACATCCTGTGAGAAAAGAACAC
>NW_025205124.1:7751-10100 GCF_004010195.1 Chiloscyllium plagiosum | reverse complement strand
CAGCGTACATTCTGTGCCTGTCACCACCCTCAGGGCTTCCTCCAAATGCTGTTCAACATGGAGGAGACCGATTCATCAGCCGAGGGAGCAAGATATCTTGTAATCACCAGGAGATTTCCTCGCCCATGTTTAACCTGGGGTCATAAGACTTCATGGGGTCCGGAGTCAACTTTGAGGCCTTTCAGGATAACTCCCTGCTGGCTGTAGACCACTGTGTCATCAGCTCTGCTGGGTCTGCCTTTCTGGTGGGACAGGACACATGCAGGGACAGTGATGGTGGTGCCTGGGACATTGTCTGTAAGGTATGGTTCTGTGAGTATGACTGTGTCAGGCTGTTGCGTGACTAGTCTGTGAGACAGCTCTCCCAAGTTTGGCACTTGTCCCCAGGTGTCAGTAAGGAGGATGGAGCAGGGAAGACAGGGCTGTTTCTGTCAATACCTTTACTGTGTTGCGATTGATACCAGGCAGTCCGTCTGGTTTCATTTCTTTGTTGAGACGTCGTCACAATTGGTACAACTGAGAGCCTTGCTGGGCCATTTCAGAGGGCAGTTAAGGGTCAACCATATTGCTGGGGGACAGTGCCATGGATCCCAACATCACATTCTGACCTCCCCGACTTTCCCTTTCTGTATGTGGAAGGCCGAAGCCTGCCAGCAGGATATTCAACTGCAGGAGCTATCACAGTCCCTGCATAATTCTGTCCCCACATTAATTCAACACAAATCTTGAATTCACATCGCACCTTCAATATCCAAAATATTCCAGGATGTTTCACAAATTTGCAGTATGAGGAATGGGGGAGGGTGGTGGATGAACATAAGAACGAGGAGCAGGAGCAGGCAATTCAGCCCCTCGAGCCCGCTCCACCATTTAATACAATCATGGCTGATCCCGTCTCAGACACAACTCCACTTTCCTGACAACTTTCCTGACAACTTTCCATCATCCTTTAACCCATTACTCATTAAATATCTGCCCATTTCCTTCTTTCTGTGAGACAGGGAAGGGACCACTCCATTTCAGACAGTTGGGCTTTATGGAGTAGGTGGAAGGAAGGTGAGAGAGGACACTGGAATTATGGAGTTAGGAGGTGGGATGAACAGGAATAAGGATTTCTGCGGTCAAGGGGCTGACGTAGTGATGGAGAGGATGTGGGGTTTGAAGCTCAGATACTGGAGGATGCATGGTAAGGAAGCCCATGTTTACTGGTCTATATTGGAAGATCCAGTAGGAACAGGATTCATGTCTACTGGTCTCCACTGTTAAGGTCCAGGGCAAAGAAGGCCTTAGTTTACTGGCCTCTACTGAAGTGTCTTGTGAGATGGTGATCCATGTTTACTGAAGTCTATTGGAGCATCCAGTGGGCTGGCGGCCTGTGATTACTAGTGTCTATTGAAGGGCTCAGTGTAATGAAGGTTCATGTTTACTGATATGTATTGGATGACCCAATGGTATGGAAATCCATATATACTGGTCTCTGCTGGACATTCAGTGGAAAGGAGGCCGATGTTTACTGGTCTCCATTGGATAGTCCAGTGCATCATGGACACCATGGTGGGTGTAGGGCTCAGTTCCTTTCTGTTGCAATTGTGTGATGGTCCTGACCTCATTCCAGTAAAACACCCTGACCCAGAACCTGACCTTGGAAGGGGAAGGAGAAGCGAAGGGATTAGGTCATGTTGTGAATAGAGGGGATGGGTCAGTGGGTCAGAGCCTGTCCTGTCCCCCCAGCTCACACTGATGGCCTGAGGATCTCCTCTCTCTGCTGGGCCTTCATGGAATGAGGTTTGTGTCCAAACCAGTCCTCAGTGAGAACAGGCCAACAGCACAGAACTGCCCTTCATTTAACAAGAATCTGTCCATCATCATGAGACAGGCTAATGCCTGGTCAATGTGGGAAATGGGGCCTTACACCTGGAGAAGACATGCTTCTGGGGTCAAGGGTTAACATCCATGAGTGGGCCAGAGCAGAGGGAGATTTACCCTGCAATTAACTGTCACCACCTGGGACACTGTGAGAAAGAGAGGGAAGAGAGACAGAATGAGAGTTGGAGGGAGAGTGTGTGCGTGAGAGAGAGAGAGAGAGGGAGGTGTGTCTGCGATAGTGTGAGATGTGTCGAGGGAGTGAGAGAGATGCAGACCTGGAAGTAGAGATGGTGAGGTTGAAGGATATGGGGCAAGAAATAGAGTGGGAGACAGCGTGACTGAGAGGGACGGAGAGAGAGACAGAAAGAGACCAGGGAGATGTGAGACCAAGAGTGAAGGGAATCAAGAGAGAGACGGTAGGGTTGAAAGTGTGTTTGTGTGTGTGTGTGTGTGTGTGTGTGTGTGTGAGAGAGAGAGAGAGAG
>NW_025205124.1:0-7426 GCF_004010195.1 Chiloscyllium plagiosum | reverse complement strand
CTCAAAGCCATATTCCTGCTTTCTCCCCATTCCCTTCATGCTGTGAAAAGGCAAAACAATAATCTGAAATACATTCAATTCCCTCTCCTCCATAGCCGTCTGCATTGTAGGTACAGAATTTAACAGGTTGACTACCCTCAGAGTGAAGAAATGTTTCCTCATCTCAGCCCTAAATGGTCAACCTTGTATCCCCCAAGTCTGGGTCCCCTGGTTCCAGAATTCCCAATCAGGGGAAACCTCCTCCCTGCCCAGCCCTGTTAGAATGTTATACATTTCAATCAGATCCCCTCTTATCCTTCCGAACACGAGTGAGTCTAGGCCCAGTGGAGTTGGAGAATGAGAGGAGAGTTGAGGAGAAATGTTTTCACCCAGAGGGTGGTGGGAGTCTGGAACTCACTGCCTGAAAGGCTGGTTGAGTCACAAACTCTCGTGACATTGGAGCAGTGTTTAGATATTCCCTTGTGTTGCTGTAGCCTCCAGGACTATGGAACAAGAGCGGGAAAATGGGATTAGTTTGTCAAGGTCTTTGTTGTCTAGCACAGATACAATGGCCCAAATGGCCTCATTCAGTGCTGTTCACATCAATGACTCTCTGAGACAGAGAGAGAGAAAGAGAGAAGAGGAAGTGTGAGGGGCTGACGTGGCTCTCTCTGCCTGATGCCATTTACATACTGAGGAACACCCAGTCAGACTCTCACAGGCTGCAGCTTTATAAAGTAGAGCCCAGTGAAGGGAGAGTTTATCAGGAACCAGGCCCAGGGACAAGGGCACACACCATGATTTCACACATCCAGCTGATCTGGCCCCTGGCATTCTGTGTCGCAGGTACAAATCTCTCTCCTTCCACCTTGAATCTTTAGCTGCTCTCCATTTCTCTTCAATTCCACTGACTTGTGATTGAAGGGAAAATGCTGAAACCAGAGGAAAGCTCAATGTCTCCAACAATCTCTCATTTGACAGGCTCTTTCTGTGACAGTTCTGACTTCACTGTGATTCTCTCTGACCCCTCAGGTATCAGTGGGGACATCATCATGACCCAGTCTTCCCCGGTGCTGTCAGTGGGACTGGGCCAGACCACAACCATCACCTGTACGGCCAGTGAAGACATTAGCAGCTACCTTGCTTGGTACCAGCAGCGAGAAGGTCAGAAACCCTCTCTCCTGATCTATGATGCAACAACTCGATTCACAGGAGTCTCCGAGCGATTCACCGGCAGTGGATCAGGGACCAGTTACACCCTGACAATCAGCAACGTTCAGAATGAGGATGTCGCTGACTATTACTGTATGCAGCGTTACACCAGACCTTCCCAGTGATACAGAGCCGTATAAAAACCTCAAAACACACAGCACCATGTTGTATGTAATGATGGACACATAACCCTACCTCCACCACCAATACACATAGTTAGATATAAATGAAACTGAACAAATTACCCCATGCCGGGATTGTCACTGTTCACTACACACTCCAGTCCCTGTGGTGTCCACCACTCACTGAAGGCCTCAAGTTTCCCCCTTACACTCCATGGCCACATGTGAAGAACAGCTGCAAGATTTAACAATGAAAAATATAGTTCACAAACCGTCCGAGCCCAGCTGGACACACCACAGAGAGAGAAACAGAATGAGAGAAACAGAGAGAAAGAAAGACATGAATGAGGGAGAGACAGAGAGGGGCAGGGAGAGGCTGAGGGTAAATGAGAGATGGACAGGAAGAGGGTGAAAGTGATGGAGGGAAGCAGAGAGGAGAGGTTTTTGTACAGCTTCTGCACTGGGAGCTCTCAGTGTGGTACACGTTCGGTAAAGGAACCAAGCTCAGACTGAGTAAGTTAACCTCAATCCTCTGTTATTAAGCACTGAAACTTTCTAAAACACAAATGCTGAATTATAGAGTCATAAAGTCATAGCGATGTACAGCATGGAAACAGACCCTTTGGTACAACCCATCCATGCCGACCAGATATCCCAATCCAATCTAGTCCAACCTAGTCCGGCCCATAAGACATAGGAGTGGAAGTAAGGCCATTCGGCCCATCAAGTCCACTCCACCATTCAATCATGGCTGATGGGCATTTCAACTCCACTTACCCGCATTCTCCCCGTAGCCCTTAATTCCTTGTGACATCAAGAATTTAGCAATCTCTGCTTTGAAGACATTTAGAGTCCCGGCCTCCACTGCACTCTGCGGCAATGAATTCCACAGGCCCACCACTCTCTGGCTGAAGAAATGCCTCCGCATTTCTGTTCTGAAATGACCCCCTCTAATTCTAAGGCTGTGTCCACGGGTCCTAGTCTCCTCGTTTAACTGGAACAATTTCCTAGCATCCACCTTTTCCAGGCCATGTATTATTTTGTACGTCTCTATTAAGTCTCCCCTTAATCTTCTAAACTCCAACGAATACAATCCCAGTATCCTCAGCCGTTCCTCATATGTTAGACCTGTCATTCCAGGGATCATCCGTGTGAATCTCCGCTGGACACGCTCCAGTGCCAGTATGTCCTTCCTGAGGTGTGGGGATCAAAACTGGACACAGTACTCCAAACGGAGCCTAACCAGAGCTCTATAAAGTCTCAGTAGCACAACGGTGCTTTTATATTCCAACCCTCTTGAGATAAATGACAACATTGCATTCGCTTTCTTAATCACGGACTCAACCTGCATGTTTACCTTTAGAGAAGCCTCGACTAGCACTCCCAGATCCCTTTATACTTTGGAAAGTACTTTGTATTTTGGCCCATATCCCTCCAAACCCTTCCTATTCATAATCCATCCAAATGCCTCTTAAATGTTGCAATTGTACCACCCTCCAATTGTTGAAGGTGTAAGTGGGGAGCTGCAGTGAATAAAATGGTTGATTGAGGAACACTGTGTCTAACAGGGTGTCCAGCTATATTTCTTTAGTTCCATTGCCCCTTTAAGCAGCAAGATGTAAGTCAGTTAGTTTTACTCACCGTGTGGAGGAGCTCTGTCCATTTGCAGCCTGTGGTCCCATTCCTGCAGCATGGACTGAAATCAGTGAGTAGCCTCCTGCCAGTTTCAGTGTGTCGGACACGGGCAGAGTTTGATGTGAGCTCTGGCTCCCTGTCCCAGTCTCTGATCTCACTGATCTCAGCAGCAGCAGCAGCAGCAGCAGCACAATGAGACACCGAGCTCCCACCTCCCCCAGTTTTAACTCTGCTCAACCACACAATCACAGAATTGTTCCACTGCACAAGGAGACCACTCTGCCCATCCTGTCTGTACTGGTTCTCTGAATGAGCAATTTATCGAGTGTCATTCTCCAGCCTTCTCCCTGTCACCCTGCACATTGTTCCTTTTCAAATAATAGTCTCAGTCCCTTCAGAATGTTTCAATTGAAGCTGCCTCCACCACACTCTCAGGCAGTGCATTCCACACCTTAACCACTCACTGGCTGAAAATGTTTTTTCCTCATTTTACTTTTGTTTCTTTGAACAATTACTTTCAATCTGTGGCCTCTCGCACTCAGTCCTTCTCCTGATTGGGAACATTTTCTCCCTATTTACTGTATCCAAACCCCTCGTGATGCTGAGTTCCTTGAACAAACCTCCTCTCAGCCTTCTCTTCTCCAAGGAAGACAGTCCCAACTTCTCCGATCCACCTTCATCACTGACATGTGAGCAGAGAGATCTCGGTGTCCATATACATAGATTCCTGAAAGTTGCTACCCAGGTTGTTAGGGTTGTTAAGAAGGTATAAGGTGTGTTAGCTTTTATTGGCAGAGCGATTGAGTTTCAGAGCCATGAGGTTATGTTGCAGCTGTACAAAACTCTGGTGCGGCCGCACTTGGGGTATTGTGTACAGTTCTGGTCACAGCATTATCGGGAGGATGTGGAAGCTTTGGAAAGGGTTCAGAGGAGATTGACTAGGATGTTATAGCATGAGGGGACATTGCTTCAAATTGAGGGATGATAGATATAGGACAGATATCAGAGGTAGTTTCTTTATTCAGAGAGTATTAGGGGAGTGGAATGCACTCCCCTATGGTGTATATGAATTTCAGTAAGGCATTTCATAAGGTTCCTCAGAGTAGGCTATTGCACAAAATATAGAGGCATGAGATTGAGGGTGGTTTAGCGGTTTGGATCAGAAATTGGCTTGCTGAAAGAAGACAGAGGGTGGTGGTTGATGGAAAATGTTCATCCTGCAGTTCAGTTACTAGTGGTGTACTACAAGGATCTGTTTTGGGGTCATTGTTAATTGTCATTTTTATAAATGAGCTCGATGAGGGTGCAGAAGGATGGGTTAGTAAATTTGCGAATGACACTGAGGTCAGTGTAGTTGTGGATAATGACGAAGGATATTGTATATTACACAGGTATATAGATAAGCTGCAGAGGTGGTATGAGAGGTGACAAATGGAGTTTAATGCCGAGAAGTGTGAGATGATTCATTTTGGAAGGTGCATCAGGAATAAAGAGTACTGGGCTAATGGTTAGTGGGATGCACTCAGGGAAATCCTGTACTAGCTGCTTGGTCCTCTTGGACTGTCTGCTGCTCCCCCATTCCCTCTCTCCCTGCATACTCTGAAAATGCAGAGTGACCATATTTCGAAACGTGCTCTCCACGGTGCTCTCAGCCTCACGGATGCTCCGCACTGACACCAGCTGCTGCTCAAGCTCCGAAACCCGGAGCTTCAACTGCTGTCACTGACCACACTTCCTGCTCTCATGGTGGGAAGCATTCAGATCCTAGCTACCTCTGTGTGAAGTACACTCAATGACAGGGCCTCCATATCTTTCTGCAGTGAGTTCCACAGATTCACAACCCTATGGCGGAAGCAATTCCTCCTTATCTCAGTTCAAAATGGTCTTCCCTTCACTCTGAGGCTGTGCTGTCATGGCCCGGTCTCTTCCCCCGTTGGAAACATTTTCTCCGTGTCCACTCTAGACAAGTCTCTCAGTATTCTGTAAGTTACAGTGAGATTCCCCTCATCCTTCTAAACTCCATCGAGTCCTCAACTGTTCCTCATATCATAGCCCTTCATCCCTAAGATCATTCTTGTAAAACTCTTCTGTACTCCCTCCAATGCCTGCACATTCTTCCTTATATACAGGGCCCAAAACTACTCACAATACATGAATTGTGTTCTGACCAGAGCATTATACAGCTTCAGCAGTACATCTCTTTTCTTGTGTTCTAGCCTTCTTGAAATGAATGCTGACATTGCATTTGTGCTCCTAACTGCCAACTGAACCAACATGCTAACGTTAAGAAAAACCTGATTATGACTCCTTTGTGATTCAGATTTCTGAATCCTTTCCTCATTTAGAAAACAGTCTATGCCTTTATCCTTCTTACTAAAGTGCATAAGCTCACACTTTCCCACATTGTATTCCATCTGCCACTTATTTGTCCATTCTCTGAGCCTGATCAACTACTTCTTCAGCTTCTCCACTTCCTCAACACGACCTGTCCCTCCACTTATCTTTGTGTTGCCTGTAGATTTGGCAGCAATGCCATCAGATCCTTTGTCCAGATCATTAATTAATCACTCATTTTTGGTGAATAGCTGTAGTCCCTTTGCAGGACCACACTAGTCACTGGTTGCCATCCTGAAAAAGATCCTTTTATCCCACTCTCTGCCATCTGCCACTTCTTTGTCCACTCTCTGAGCCTGATCAACTACTTCTTCAGCTTCTCCACTTCCTCAACACGACCTGTCCCTCCACTTATCTTTGGTTTGCCTGCAGATTTGGCAGCAATGCCATCAGATCCTTTGTCCAGATCATTAATTAATCACTCATTTTTGGTGAATAGCTGTAGTCCCTTTGCAGGACCACACTAGTCACTGGTTGCCATCCTGAAAAAGATCCTTTTATCCCACTCTCTGCCTTCTGCCAGGCAGCCAATCTTCTATCCATGCCAAGACCTTGCCTCTAACACCATGGGCTCTTCTCTTCTTCAGTAGCCTCATGTATGGCACTTTGTCAAATTCTGTCTGTAAATCCAAATAAATCACGTCCACTGGCTCTCCTTTATCTAACTTGTTCATTCCTTCCTCCAAGAATTCAAACAGATTTGTCAGGCCTCACCTTGATGAAGCCATGCTGACACAGCCCGACTTGACCATGCACTTCCAACTCACCTGCAATCTCATCCTTAAACTGAAGTCTACAATCTTACTCATGACTGAGGTCAGACTAACCAGCCTATAATTTCCCATCTTCTGCTTCCCTCCTTTCCTAAACAGTGGAGTTACATTAACCAATTTACAGTCCTCTTGGACTCTCCCTGACTCCAGTGATTCCTGAAAGATCACCACCAATGCTTCCACAATCTGCTCAGCTATCTCCTTCAAACTCTGGGGTGTAGCCTATCCAGTCCGGTTGATCTATCCATCTCAGAACTTTCAGCTTCCCCAGCACCTTCTCCTCAGTGATAACCATTACTCTCATCTCTGCCTCTGAATCTCTTTAAGTTCTGGTATACTACTGGTGTCTTCCACCATGAAGACTGATGTAAAGTCTCTATTCAGATCCTCTGCCATTTCCTTGTTCCCCATTAGTACTTCTCCAGCCTCATTTTCCAGCAGTCCAACATCCAGTCTTGTCTTCCTCTTAGCTTTTATATTTCGACAAATTAAACAGTCTTGCAATCTTCTTTTATATTACCAGCTGGCATTTCATCTTCTCGTATTTCATCTTCTAACCCCTTATTGCATTGTTAGTTATAAGCTTACAGGATCTGTGGGTTTTAAAATAGTGAATAAAGTATAAAAGCAAGGAACTGATGCTCCACCTCTATAAATCACTGATCAGACCAGATTTGGAGGATTGTGTTCAGATCTGAGCACCTTATTTAAAGAACAATATTAAAACCCTGGAGAGACTTCAAAGGAGTTTTATTGGAATAATACCAGGAATGAGGGATTTTCGATACAAGGAAAGCTTAGAGAGATTGGGCTTCTTCTGCTCTGAGCAGAGAAGATTAAGTGGTGATCTTATAGAGTTGTTCACTGTTTTGAACAATTTTGACAGCGTTAAGGAGGATATTCCGTTTCCATGAGTTGGTATGTCTGTAACTATGGGTAAAAATTTCAAGATGGTCAGCAAGACAGCTAGGAGTGAGATGGGGAGGAATGTCTTTACGAAGAGAGTTGTTAAGATTTGGAACATGCTGCCTGACAGGATGGTGGAGGTGGATTCTGTTGAAGGTTTCATTGTGTATATTTGAAATTGATGAAGTTAGAGAGCAACAGAGATCAGTCTGGAGAGTGGGACTGGCTGGACAGCTCTTTCTAGAACCAGCACAGACATGATGGGTTGAATAGCCTCCTTCTGTACTGTAAATTCTATTATTCCATTTCATCCTGTCAGTTCTTTGCCTTCCTCTGGTCTTGTTCAATTTCACTCCTGCATTTTCTATCCTTCTCTCAGCTTTCTGCAGGATTGAACACCAGATA
>NW_025205123.1:7031-10099 GCF_004010195.1 Chiloscyllium plagiosum | reverse complement strand
CTCACGCTGAGTGCCGTCACAGTGTGAATGTCAACAGGCGTATCCAAACCACAACAGCTGAGGCAAGCTGCACTGCTCCACCAAACAGCCTCACACAAGAACAAATTCGGAGGCAATGTTTCCCATCTTTTGAACTCCAACTAGACAGAGACCGAATGTCACGGACTCATTCTCTCCAGGTCAAGAGCAAAACTCTGACTAAACAGCAGAGAGCTGCTGCACTCACATTTTCAATCGGCATTGCTCATCACAGTACACATTGAAACAAAACAATTGCAAGTCGGAACTCCTCAGAGCTGCTCCCAGCATTTTATAAAGTGAAATGACCAGCTTTCTCCGAGTTCCTGTCCTTTCTCTTTTCTCAGGGCCAACGTAAAAAGGTTCCAAAAACAACCCCAACCTGCCATTTTAACTGAACAGTAATTGTATATGCCTGAGTGAATAAGCCACCGCCCCCCACGTCAAGGTTCTCAGGCCTTGCCCAGCTGTGCCGACCCCAGTCTGGACAGGTCCCACCTCCGCCACAACTGGTGCGAGGAATCTGAAACGCACCAACTCCGCACTTTCTCACTTTCACGCCGCCTCTTTCGCCTCGTATATCTGCTTTGCACCCATATTGCTGGTCACAATTTGCTGCACGACCATTGAATATTGGCTCTCCACCCATCCTTCATTCCATCGGAATATCATGATGCCGTTTTGAGACATCCTTTATCAAAATATCGGTTTTGTCTCATATTCTCCTACTTTTTGATACAGAAACTTGGAAATTCCTTCTCCTATTCGGTGCAATTGGATCACGACAGCATTTCTCACTCATTTTGCCATTGCCCTCGGCGCCTGCAACATTCATTACTCTCCCTGTTCAATCCACATGTTTGAAATGGCCACAATATCGAAAACCCATGCTGCTGGTTCTCCGCCTTTTTGTCGATGCTCCTGGTGTTAAAATTGACACATTTCATACCACCTTCCTCCAGCCCGTGAAATTCATGTGACTTTGTAACCATATTTATGAAATCATTTTCCTCGATCTCCTGTACACTGGAGCTACAATTCAGTTTCCCATCGCCCTACTGAATGAGTTTCAACCTTTCCAAAGAGCATTCGCAAATACCACCCGCTTCCCCCAACATATTGGTTACCCCTGCTTCCGGTGCAAACAATGCCGTTTTCACTGAATATGGACAGACTCTGTGCCAGAGAACCGTACCCCAATGGATTACCTCTGATAAGTCGTCCCCGCAACAGTATCCAAAACAATGCTAAAGAAGTGTATATTGCCACTTTCTCTTCAACACAACTCTACCAACAGTCAAATGAAACAAAGCGACACCCCAGCGTGAAAACGTCAATTCAGACCAAGGCTTTCTTTTTGTCTTTTCTTTCAATGTCCTCTCAAAAACTATTTTTGGCGTAGAGTCATACAGCACAGAAACAGACGCTTGAGTACAACCATTCAATTACAACCATAATCTCAAACTAATTTATTCCCACCCGCCTCCTCCTGCACAGAATCAGCCGAAACTCTGTTCATGCTCCAATCCAAATGTCTTCTAATCTTTGTAGCTGCACCCATATCCATGAATTCGTTTATAAGTTCACCTCAAACATGAACCTCTTACTGTTTAAGAAGAATACACCTCAGGTTTTTCCTGAAGCTTAGCTCTAATCAAATTTAAAAAAAAAACTATTTTAATTCTAATCACCCACTGTGAGGAAAGGTTGTATTCCATTTATCTTATTAGTGCCTCTCAAGGTTATTAAAACTACAAAAGGTCACCCCTCTACTTCTCAGTCTCAAGTGAAAAAGATTCCTGGCTCTCTTTATTAGTCAAACACTTCATTTCCAGCAACCTCCTCGAAATTTTCTTCGGAACCCTCTCGACGTCAATCATACCTCGCCAAGGGAGACTGACCGGTAATTCGCACATTTCTCCAGGAAGAATTATGCACCCTTACCCCTTATATCTCAGTTCTATAACATTGACCAGTGCCCTAATTTTAGTTGTATAAGTCCTGCCCTCAGTTGTTTTACCAAAATACTACACATTTCATTGATGCAAATTAAGCTCCTTCTATCATTCAGCCTCTCGAACCTGTTCCGCCATTCGTGACGTTCATGCTGATAAGCCCATCCCCTTTTAACCACCCTCTCTGTTTATCTTCTATGTCTATGTATTGTATCTATACAAAAATGTGGGAAGTTTCAAATTCAATAACTTTCTTTGACAGTGAGACCCACAGGCTGACAATTCCCCTGGGTTAACAGAAAGTGAAAGAAACAGAATAAGGTTCCTACTGGGCATGTTGTTGGTAATGCTTGTTTTGCTCTTCTCTTTGTTCATGAATAATTGGAGCTCGTTGGAGCTTTCCTGAGTTTCCCGCCATCATTTGTCTGAACACAAAATTTGTAGCCAGCTTGTCCCTTTGTGTTGGACATCTGCGACTGACAGAGCTGCGATTTCAAAAGGCAAAGTGCATTCCTTACTGCTAATTCAGTCGTCATGTTTTGAGATTATCAGACCAAACATCAACTTCATTGCAGTTCGATATTCTGTTCTCAAAAGGCAAAGTGCATTCCTTACTGCTAATTCGGTTGTCATGTTTTGAGATTATCAGACCAAACATCAACGTCATTGCAGTTCGATATTCTGTTCCGGAAATGGACTCAGTCTATGGTACGGGTAAACTAGCAACAATGGAAAAAACAAACTGAGCAAACGAGGCATCAACCTTGCCGGGGATGGGGAGGGAGGATGTTTGAAAGAGGAAAAGATTTTTCTTCAGAACATTTCGATTTTTCTTCAGAACATCTTCGCTGTTTGCAAATAGAAAGCATTTCACTTTCATTGGTTTTAGTGTGTTGTCAATACGTAAAACTGCCCGGTGAACTTAGCAAATCTAATTCAATCATCAAATAGAGTACCCAACACGAATTAGGCCTATCACTGATCAGGCATTTCTTACTTCTGAGTTTAGAATTGGGAAATGGCTGGGGAAAGTTTGGAAACTTTGAGAGAGAAGTACCAAATTGTGCAGGGGGTTTCTCCTTCAGAGCAGAATTA
>NW_025205123.1:1662-6349 GCF_004010195.1 Chiloscyllium plagiosum | reverse complement strand
GGCTACCTTACATGTTTTGCTGTGCTCACTATTCTGTCATTCCACCATAAAACCTGAGCTCAGGGTGATTTCCTGATGTATACCAACAGGACTGCATGTGAGTTCGAAAGTCAGAAAACAGCGATGACTGTCTTGCTATTCCTCGTTCTCTTCTGCTTCTCTCCTGGTAAGATGCTAACCACTTTGTAAAACTCTCCTCTTTAGGACGTTGGCAGGGTAGAAAGGGCGTCTGAAGGAGTCCAGGAAACACCGTGACAATCAACATTTGTCACTTACCTTTGTTTTGATGCTGATGCGAATTCACTGTTCTTTTGCTGCTCAGAATCTAACCTGAAATGTTCCCTGCTCAGTGACTCCGATGGGAATGTCGCATTATTTTAACGGTATTACATGATGCTAAGCTGTCTGCATTTGTATCATACGAGATTCTGGTTCAGCCCGGAAAACCGTGAAAAGCATTCGGTTACATGGGGAAACAGAAAGCAATCAAAGCGAGATTTCATTAGAACTCATCGATTTAACCGGGGCTATCAACAGGCTCGCCCTTACCTCGCGAGAGTGAATGATCAGAGGCCTAATTAGAATGGGAGAGGGTGTGAGGTCCACTCCAAAGCCGAGTCCTGTGTGGCACAAGAGAGGATATACTGCAGATGCTGAAGGTCGTCAACGCAGGGGGCAGAGTGATTAGCACTGCTACCTCACAACGCCAGGGACCTGTCTCA
Organism: Chiloscyllium plagiosum; assembly: GCF_004010195.1. Taxonomy (NCBI): domain Eukaryota; kingdom Metazoa; phylum Chordata; class Chondrichthyes; order Orectolobiformes; family Hemiscylliidae; genus Chiloscyllium; species Chiloscyllium plagiosum. The sequence continues at coordinate 5,627 of NW_025205123.1, read as the reverse complement.
ATTCCACCATCGGTGATGGATTGCGTGAGTTTTCTGCATTCTCCCCCGTGTCTGCGTGGGTTTCCTCAGGTGTTCCGGTTTCTGCCGACAGTCGAAAGATTCACAGATTATGTGGGTTGGCCGGAAATACAAGGTTACAGGGAAATGGTGGGATGCCCTTCGGAGCGGCAGTGCAGATGTGACGGACCAAATCGGCTCTATTTACTCTGTTGGAAATCAATAACAGCCAGACTGCGTCATAAAGCCAGCCAGGCTCTTATCATCTGCAGGGACAGAAAGCAGAGTTATCTGTTCAGAACTGACACATACGTCACTGTTCTGAAAACGTGCCCATTCTGTCGGCAATGCAATCAGAAGTGACAAAGACGCTTGTATTTCTGTCGACATAAGGGTGTATGTGAATTGTCCCATCTGTTTATCCCGATTCCAGTTCTGGAAGAGCCCATATAGCCGCTTATGGCGCATTTTTGTTTCAAAAAATATCTAAGCAAAGCGAAGTAACATGATGGCCTAAACACCCTCTCTGAACGTATTTTTCAGTAACGAAACTGTTCAGCCCTGGGCAGTCGCAACGCCCTCCTTGTGGACAAATGCGTTCCTGTGCAAAATAGGCAAGAAACACATTAGTTCAAATGGCCCCAAACATTCTTGCCCATTCTTGTCTGAACGTCCCACATTGAAAAGCACCATAATTGCGATTAGCGAGATGTTGATGGAGTGGAATGATATTATATATCTGCCTAATCCTGGACTGAGCATTCCGTCTTGATCTTCCAACTCAATTGCCTGCAGTTAATTATAAACAAACTGCGGTTCCTCTACTTCTGAAACATCATTTACATTTAGCGAGAGAGAAAGAGATAGAGAGAGAAAGACTGAAAAGTTATAAGTTATTCTGAAATATTTATGAAAGTCCTCTGTGCTCCGAATCGCCTTTCCCAATCCCAATTCTCTGGCGATCACCCCATCAGGTGAGACCGATTAACCAGTCACGGCCAACGCCATTTGATGCAAGTCCACATGGAAGATTTTTCAGATTTATTTGTAAAATGGCTTGATTTTTTTCTCCAGGAGGGAACATGCTCTGAAAAAGGTACAGCGGAGTCGAAAACTTTACCTTAACTTCTCTGACTCCACAGATGCTTTCAGATCTGCTGAGATCCTCGGACAATACCATTTTCTCGTCTCCATGGGTTTTGAAATTGCACGCAATCCTCAAAACACAGAGTGTCAGAAGCACTTTTGGTGCTAGCTAATCTGTCCTCACTACCCGTCCCTACTACCCAGCCCTCAACTAAAACATGAGAATTTGTGTGTTGATTACTTGTCGGAAGCATTCCCTATTCAATCATAACCTTCCCAATTTCTCTGCAGTCCATTTTTGTCTACAATGTCCTGTTTCCAGTGTGTGGAAATCTCCACTGAGCTCCAGTCGCAATGGAGGGATGGTGTGGGCATGGGAACACTGCAGCAGGAAGTCTGCAAATCGCACGCTCCTGAATCCAATTTGATGCTGAGTTCCAATGAGATTGAAAAGGAACGTAATGGGAAAACCACGACGGGAGCATCACGAGCAGGTTAGGTCTCCCTTATTTTTAGGAAATATATCATTCCGTTGGAGAACTTTCACAGAAGGTACAACAGGATAGTTCCCAAGTAGGGAGGGATTGCTTTATGAAAAATAGCTAAACAGAATGGGACTTTAGAAGCTGGGAGCACAAACCAGTGCGGACTTACACAGTCTATGGTAGAGTCTGTGGAGTGCTCGTGAACAGAGGCACAGATGAGGTGAATCACTGAGGTGTTCTCAGTTGGTTGGGTGGACCAAAACTAGAGAGTGTAAATTTAAGATTAGAGTCAAGCGAATTAAATGAGAAGAGTGGGGTAACTTTTTCATGCTTAGAGTGGTGCGTATATGTCATCAGCTGGCAAAGGAAGTGGAGGAGGCTGATACAATTCTAACATTCAAAAAACATCTGCATGTTATCAGCTGAGCATGTTTCCCTCTTTCCAACATCTTCTGACAGTGCGTGGATTTTATCAGAGAAAACATGAAGGTGGTCACAAAAGCCGTCAAGATTCCGGGCATTTATGATCTGTGTGGAGTGTGTATCACGGACTCGGCATTCACCAAAATCTTCAACTCTGAGGGCCAGCACCTGCAATCCTCACTTCCTCCGAAATCACCTCTTTGTGTCCGTCAGCGAGAGAGAGGGAAAGTGATCTTGCAATTCAGTTAAGAAAAACACAGAAATGTGTGTCAAATCGGGCCTCCTGCTTTCCGCTACTTCACATTCAAATAACTGAAAATTTCAAGGAATTTTATCCCTTTAACATCGTGTCGTGTCAATTGGTTGGAAAATGAGAGCCTTTTTCCTCGAATTGCGACGATTATAACGAGTATAGCTTTAAGGTACAGCTTTAAGTTCAGGCTTGATACATATTGGACAGATGTCAGAGGTAGTTTCTTTACTCAGAGTGTACTCGGTGCGTGGAATGGTGTGCCTGCAACAGGAGGAGATTGGCCCAGTTTAAGGTTATTTAAATGGTCATTGGATAGACATGGATAAAAATGGAATAGTGTATTTTAAATGGACTTCAGATTAGTTTCTCAGGACGCCGCAGCATCGAGGGTCGAAGGGCCTGTACTGCGCTGTAATGGTCTAAGTTCTATGTTCAATATTCAAACATAAGAAATATAAGGAGCAGAAGTAGGCGACCTGACTCCTCCAGCCTGCTTCATCATTCATTAACATTGTGGGTCATCGTTTTGCTGCTCAACTCAACTTCCCCGCCCATTCGCAAAAAAACATGAATTTCTGCACTGTTCGAATATCAATCTAGCTTTGCCTTTAAAACATGCAATATGTTAGATTTAACCGCTTCAGGTGACAGGGAAATTTGCAGATTCACAACCATTTGGGTAATGAGTCAGTTCTTTAACTGAGTCGTAAATCTGCTTCCCTAAACGTAGATTATATGTCACTCTGTTTCAATTTGACCTTCATGTGGAAATAACCTCCCTGCTTCGAGCTTAACTATTCCCTTCATAATTTTACTTGTGGCGAGAAGACCGCTCCCATTTATTTCTAAATTCCAATATGTATCGGCTCAGCTACTCAGTCTGGTCCTCAAAAGGCAAAGCTGTTTACTCTAGAATCAATTTATGGAACCTCTCTGCGTCCCGTACAGTGGCATTACATTATATCCCAAGTAAGAAGACGAACATTAGACATAAGTTTCCAGGTGTGGCCTCATCTGCACGCGATGCAACTGCAGCATAACCTACGAGTCTTGAAAATCCATCCGTCTTGCAATTAAGGTCAATAAACCATTTCCGTTCTTAGTTACCTGTTGCAATTGCAAATCAACCTCCTGAGATTCATGCACAAGTACACCCAGGTCCCTTTGAATCGCAGCATGCTGTAACTTTCCTCCATTTAAACAAAAAACTGTGTTGCTGTTATGCCTGTCAAAATGAATGACCTTACATTTACCAGAATTGTACTGCACCTGCCACACCCTTGCCCACTCACTTAATCTCTCTCTATTATTCTGCTGTTTTTGCTATACCACTCATCGTAGTATCATGTGCGAACATTGACACGTTACACATGACCTAAACTTCCAAATCATCGATATCAGTTGGAAACAATTACGATTCCAACACTGATCTTTGAGGCAAACCAGTAGACATTTATTGCCAAAATTTAAAAAAAAAACAACGATTTATCCACAATTATTGCTTTTTATACACTAGCTAATCATTTACACGTGCTACCACCTTACCAATAATGCCGTGCACCTTCACCTGTTGCACCAGCCTATGTGCATTTCCTTGATCAATGACACCTGGAGATTCAGATGCACCAGATGCAACGGTTCTCCATTGCCCAGCGCGCCCGTCATGGCATCTAAGAATTCCAGCTCTCACAATATGTCGTGTGAATACGTGCAAACAGTAC
>NW_025205123.1:0-1085 GCF_004010195.1 Chiloscyllium plagiosum | reverse complement strand
GCCTCCTCCAACTCCCTTCTGGTGCCATTGCATTGGTCTCCACAGTCAGCCTCGGGGAAACTGCACATCATCTCTACAGGGTGATGGTGATTCTGGGGTGTTCAACTCACATGTAAGACGTTGCGCAAAACTTCAGCCAAATGGATAACCAACGGTGGAAACACTGCCGGATGACGTTGGTAGCAGAGATGTATGTGAGTGGGAGACTCATTTAAAGCACACTGCTTCGTGACCATTCCATCTCGTTGCATAATTTAAAGTGTGTATTGCTCAGAGATGATGACCCCTCTCAGCCGAGACGTGCAAACATTACAGTTTCTTCAATATCACAGCGTTTTGCGAAGATTTATGGTTCTAAAATCAGGTCTGCATTTTTCACAACTGCCTGCATTTTGACCTTTCCTTCGTCTTTCGTAAAGCTTGTCTTTGCGAGGGGCATGGCTGGATCTCATAGCATCCTGCAAACGTGAACATATATTTCTGCTGCAATATATCACAATGGCAGTGAACCTAAATAATGCGAGAATGTGTTTGCTTCGAACTCTGATTGAGGGTCACCACCAGGAAAAAGATGTGGCAAAAGAAGCGAAGCCAGTGGCATTAATGCAGGTAGTAAAGTAATCTGCAATAAAAGCCGAGGAGATGCAGGACAGTACACAGCCTGGGCAGAGGGTGGGTATGAAGTTCTTAACTGATCGCTGTAAATAACTCACTTCTGTGGGTAAAGTTTACTCAGAACGAATTGGGGAGAAGAACAAGAAGGTATACTTTTGAGAAATACAGGACCAACCAGTGGCTGATAGTAAGGGATGAGCTAATTCACACTCTTTCTGATTTGTTACCCGAGAATATGGCAATTTGTGGGAAACATGGACAGAAATTTTGTGTTCCCGATGTAAGATCAGGTTTGACTGCCAACTGAAGACTGGGCAATTTACAGTGGGAGTAATTGACAGAGTGACAATTCCAGTATTTCAGTTTGTTCTTGGTAATGAGTTACAGAGATTCAAGGTGGAAGTGACTCCCCTTGTTGTGGAGAAGCCCAAGGATGGCAAAGAAACTGAGGAGTTACAACGTAAATATAC
>NW_025205122.1:0-10098 GCF_004010195.1 Chiloscyllium plagiosum | reverse complement strand
ATTATATCTCTGCAGTATTTCATACACTGTACTCAGGGAGATAATTGTATTAAGGATAAGAATCTTCAGTGTGGTGAATGAATTAAAGAACTTGTACATTGGCCTCAGAACTGAGAGAGATGTTGAGACATCCTTTAGGTGTTTAAAGCTGGGACAATGCAAGTGAAAGGTGAATAACATTTCACTGCAAGATCATTTTCGCTGCAGGATCATTCTTTTGCTAGAGGGAAAGGATTCTTGAAAGTACCAGACGTGAAATAAGATTTTATCCCACGCAGCAATGCAGAATAAATTGCATTTCTTCCTGAGTAGATGCTGGGTTTGATATAAAGGGGAACAATTTCTAACAGACTTTTGAATAAGTACAGGAAAAGATCAAAATCAAAGAACTGTAAGGAAAGATCAGAATAGTGAGACAATGAGACCAGTTAAATATTTCTTTCCTGAATGGGATCCTTCTGTGCTCTATCACTCTGTCGATCTCTGATGGGCATGTCATTATATAAAACTCAATCATGGAAGGAGCCTTGCATAAGTTACAGCTTTGGATGAGAGAATAAGAGAGACCACTCACCCTTGAAAGGAGGGGTTAGTTTTTAGAACATGGAACAGTAAAGCACGTGAACAGGCCCTTCGGCCAATCATGTCTGTGCCAAAAATATTAGTGCAAATTCTGAATATATTTTGCAAGCATGTTGCAATGATGAGGGATATATTTATGGGTGAGAAATATGATTACAGTTCAAGTAATTGTAAATGTATAGCGTATGGGAAATCCTTATTCAGCAACACCTATAAAGGACTGTAATCATAATTCTCACCCATAAATATACCCCTTATCATTGAAACATGCTCGCAAAATATATTCAGAATGTGCAATAATATTTTATTCATTAGTGTTATGTTAGTGTCACTGACTGGGCTAGCATTTATTGTGCAGAGTCCAGTTATAAGTCAGCTATGGGTCTGGAGTCATGTGCAGGCCTGACGGGGTAAGGATGGCAGTTTCCTTTCCAAAATAAACCGGGTGGTGATTTTCCTTTAGGCAATCATTGCAGAGTCATTAATAAACCCTTAAACGCTGACTGCTTTTGACTGAAGAATCCACAGTTGGATTTGAACCGACATCCTCAGAAGATTAGTACAGTGTCTGGCTTAATAGCTTTGCATGATATCAGAAGGCCATCAGCTCGCCTACAATTAAGGGCTTGATGGTGTGGTCTCGGTAGTGTTGGCATCTTCGCCTTTCTGCTCTGATTTTCCCCATTTTTGACTTGGAACCGTGAGTTGAAATTGAGAATTGTAATGTCACCTTTGAGCAACAGTGTATTTCCTTTTAAATAAAGAGAATATTAGACTGCAGCTTGCTTTAGGAACTGGCCTGGAGAGATAATGCCCATTAATCACTACTTTAAGGACATTGTAGATGATTCAGCACCGAGATAGTGTTACGCTTGCGGAAGATGGCTGAATGTTGATCAAGGGAGGACCAGTGCTGGCCAACTACCCACAGACCATGTTGAAAAGGAAAAGGAAAGTAAACATTGAATTGTGTGAGACTACAATGGCTGTAAGATGTGTATATTCTCCTGTATCCTTTTGTGAGAGAGATTGAGACAGAGGTGACAAATGGTCTGTTCCAAGCTAATAAAATGAACAGCTTGAGAGGCCTTGGCTTTTTTAAAAATTTGGAACAGTAGAAGCAGCATGAAGGGACAGGCTCAAGCTCCAACAGAAACAGGATTTTACTTTAACTTTCAGTCATTACTGGGTCGAGAAGTTGGATTTGGAAGCTGTTATTTCTCGTTTTCTTACACCTGAAGGTTTGCCTCCTCTTCCTGCTGCTGGAATTGAATGTGAGACAATCTATTTTACTGAATTTTCCTTTGCCTTGGGTGTGTTTTTGATGTGTCACTATATTGGAACAGTTACTGTTTAAAATAAGCTGTTATTATGTTAAGGTTTCCAGTGGAGAACTTTTACAAATTCTCCTTTGTTTGGTTGTTTTTATTTTAACCGTAGCATAAGAATAGAGTGTATTTTGCTTCAAGCCTGGTCATTTGAACAATCAAATTGCAGCTGGAACACAAAACCTTATTCTTACTTTAAAAATTGGAAAAGTTAGAGCAGATGTAGGTTTGCTCACTGAGCTGGAAGGTTCGTTTTCAGACATTTCATCATCATACTAGGTAACATCATCAGTGAGATGAAGCACTGGTGGCATGGTCCACTTTCTATTTATGTGTTTAGGTTTCCTTGGGTAAGTGACATCATCTCCCGTGGTGATGTCATTTCCCGTTGTGATGTCATTTCCTGTTTTTTTCTCGGGGTGGTAAATGGGATCCAAGTCAATGTGTTTGTTGGTAGAGTCTACTGTATAACTCTATAGAGCTCAGCAAGCAAACCTACATCCAGAACCTCAACCTGAGCTACAAATCTTCTCAAAACTCACTAAAAACTCGAGTCTATGCTACCTTCTTTTGAGAGAGGCTGGTGTAGTCCGTAACAATTGACTCTGATAGGGTTGCAAGAATGAGACAGATCTTACTTTTCCTTTGAAAGCTTCTGGATGGTGCTGCTTTTGTTTTGCTCTCTCACCTCAGTTATAGAATTGTTGACAATTCTGAGAAAATAATGTAAGAAATGAGTAACAATCTCCAGAAGCTTGAAAAAGCTTCTTGTAAGGGCCAGTGACTTCAGAATTCTCACACAATACACAGTCCAAGTGCTTGAGATGAAACCCATCAACCAAAGATGTTCAGGTATTCATTGTTAAACTGGTTATCAAACTGGAGAATTACAGATCGCTTCTTTATAAATTAATTCCTTCATGTTTAGCACTGCTGCCTCACAGCACCAAGGAACCCAGGTTCAATTCCCGTCTCGGGCAACTGTCTGTGTGGAGATTGCACATTCTCCCAGTGTCTGCGTGAGTTTCCTCCGGGTGCTCCTGTTTCCTCCCACAGTCCAAAGATGTGCAGGTCAGGTGAATTGGCCATGCTAAATTGCCCATAGTTTTAGAAACATTAGTCAAGGGTAAATGTAGTTGAATAGGTCTAGGTGGGTTGCTCTTTGGAGGGTCGGTGTGGACTTGTTGGGCCGAAGGGCCTGTTTTCATACTGTAGGAAATCCAATCTGAAAAAAAATTGTCAGTCCTTCAATATGTGAGTGGACGTATATGATAAAGAATGATTGGATTTAAATTGTAGATATTGTTTATTGTGCCTTGCTGATTATCTGTGTTCCACTATGAATAATACATTGTTTTTTGTTATAAAATGAATTCATAAGATGTAATGTTATATCCTCTGGTGAAGAACAGTTGAGCAAATATGTTGGAAATTAATGTTTTCATTTTGTTGTGTTGTGAATCCAGTGAGAGGGAGGCAGTTTTGCTTTGGCTGGTTCTTCCTCTGCTATAACAATAGAATCGATCAGACATTTTAAGATGAATTGGACTATTATGTTGAAAGGGAGATTGTACAGGTACACTAACATGGACAGAGAATGGCACAACACCCTTGGAAAGGAACACATTAGTGGACTTCATAGAGTTTGAAGACAATCAGCAGTTGTTACATGCTAACCATTAAACAAGTCTTTATTCCAGATTTTAGCAATTTTAAATTTCACCTTTTGTGATGGCAGGATTTGAATGAATACCACTAGATGTGTTAACCAGGTGCTTTAGCTTGCTAAATCAGTGACAGCAACACTGTGGCACCATCTTTGTCAGTTGTGTGGATAATGACCGTGTCAATCATAGCTCATGATGCACTATATCCACAAACTTCTCAATTCATCTTCCAGTCGTTTGGGTGACAATTATGATTCTCTGCTGGGGCAAGTGTGGCATCACCAACGGTGTTTCCCTCTATTAAATCTCCATGGCAACAAGATATTTACTGGTCATTTTGTTTGGTGTCATAATCAATGCACTTGATCACAGATATTTCCCACTCTCATTCCTGTTCGACACAGCAGTGTGCAGTGTAAATGCTGTGTTGGCCTGTGTTGCTATTGACTGTTCTGTCTGGTTGACCATCGCTTTCACCTTTGACCACTTTGTGGCCATTTGTTGTCGCAATCTGAAAGCCAGACATTACTCTGAGAAAACAGCAGCAGCCGTGGTAAGCACTGTTTGTCTGGTGAGCATTCTGAGGAACATCCCACTTTACTTTAAGTATCAACCATATGGTCCATGGGGTGGTGTACCCTCTGGCTGTGCCACCAGACCAGAGTTCTACATCTTGCCAGGATGGTTGGCTTTTATCTGGCTGCTGAACCCATTGATCCCCTACCTCCTGATCCTGCTGTTCAATGCTCTGACCGTCAGGCACATTATGTTGGCAAACGGGGCACGCAGGGGTCTCCGAGCTCCCAGTAACAGGGACCAGAGGGGAGATGCAGAGATGGTCAACAGGCGGAAATCCATCATCCTGCTCTTTGTTGTCTCGGGCAGTTTTATATTGTTGTGGATGACCAAGGTCAGTGTTTTCTTACTGATGAAGATTACCAACAACCATTTTTACCCCAGTTATGACCATCCTGTTATGATCGCTGACATATCTGGGACTGTGCTCTTCTACCTGAGCTCCTGTACAAACACTGCCCTTTATGCCCTGACCCAGAGTAAATTCAGAGAGGAGCTGAAGAGGGCTCTGAAATATGCCTTCACTCTCTTTAGTGAACAGCACAGATTACATGGACAGATGAAAGCAGAGGGTGAACTAATGTCGGAACAGTGCAGGTCAGGGTTATTGGAGCAATCACTGGGGTTCCAGCATGTTGTCTGGCCAGTATGGACAGTGACTCCATATCATCGACCTCTCTGCATTAAGAACAGTTTCATCAGGAATCCAGGGGGTTCTTGGAAATATACTCACAAAGTCAGTTCTTGACAGAAAGATAGGGAGATAGATAGATACATTGATGGATAGATGGATAGTTAGATACATAGATGGATATATGGATAGATAGATACATAGATGGATAGCTGGTTATACTCACAAAGTCATTGATGGATAGATAGATAGATAGATAGATAGATAGATAGATAGATAGATAGATAGATAGATAGATAGATCGATCGATCGATCGATCGATAGATAGATGGAGTAGATAGTTAGATAAACAGATATACCGATAGACAGATCAATAGTTAATGCACAGATAGATGGATAATTTGATAGATAGATAGATGGATGGATGGATGGATATTGATCTTGCTGTGCGCACTTCCTTTGCAGTGTAAGTTGAATGCCTCACTCTGTCTTAGCACCCTATGATCTGTTTGTCCTTGCTTATTACGATTTGCCTCTATCATTCGCAAACACAGCTTTTCACTCTATGCAAGGACACGTGCCTATATTTAATCATATGAAATCAAATCAAAGATTGACGGATGGAATTGATCTCTATTTTAGTTCAGGGGAGTAGCAGACAGCCCCTGAAATCTGCCCAGGCAGTCAGAGAGATTATGGCAGAATATGATCCATGCCCTAAATGACCCAGACAATCTAACTCCCTCCATCACCAGAGAATCATTGCTAATCTCATTGTGTGAATGTTCAACTGAATTACATTTCAAGTTGTTTCTTGTGCCTAAACAAATCCCAAGCATGCAAAGAAAACATTGTCTCCTTTTATTCACCATTTATGGTTTATTGGACATGATGACAAATAGGAACATGTTCAACTGAATTACATTTCAAGTTGTTTCTTGTGCCTAAAGAAATCCCAAGCATGCAAAGAAAACATTGTCTCCTTTTAATTCACCATTTATGGTTTATTGGACATGATGACAAATAGGAACACCAGAAGAGGAGAAAAGGTTGTGAGGTATAGCATTTAGTTTACGAAGTGTGTAATGTTAAAAGGCATGCAAATATTTGGTAAAGGTTTCTGGAGCAAATACAGCTTCATAAGAGGCTTGATAGGGTCAATGCGGAGAGGGTGTTTCCCCTCATGGGAGAGTCGAGGAGCAGAGGACACAGTCTCAGAATAAAGGGGCACCAATTTCAGACTGAGATGGGGAGGAATTTCTTCTCTCAGAGAGTTGTGAGTTTTAAAACTCCATGCTAAAGAGAGCTGTGTGGGCAGAACACTTGTCTACATTAAAGCCGGCTGAGATTGATTGATTCTTGATCAATCGGGGAATCCCTGGTTCTGGGGACAACAGGGATGTGAGGGATGCCAGATCAGCCATGATCCTGTTGACAGGTAGACCAGCATCGAGGGGTGGAATGGCATCCTCCTGTTCCTATTTTTTCAGCTCTTTTGAGAACATTTTTGTATCACACTATCATGAATCACATGAAGATTCTGCCAACAACATTGGAAAATAAAGATACAACACATGTAAAATGCATTTATTCAGATTCATCAATTGTGTACATGCCTCTGAACATTCCTTAAAACATGCACAGTCAAGTTTCAATGTGTCTCAAATGGAAGCAGAGGTGATTGTGACTTTGTAACAAAAGGCCATTTCTCCATGACTGAGACACATTTTGCCCATATTTCTATTCCATTATCATCTGGTTTGCACTGTGGATGTGACATTGTAGAGCTTTCCAAACGGTTGATCTCACAAGGGTCATTGCAGAGCAGGGGTCGGGGCAAAACGGGCAGGGTTTATGTTAGGGTTAGGGTTAGTGGTTGGGTTTGGGTTTCGGTTCTGGTTAGGGTTAGGGTTAGGTTTAGGGTTAGGGGTAAGTTTAGGGTTAGGGTTAAGGTTAGGGCTAGAGGTTGGGTTTGGGTTTAGGTTTGGGTTAGGGTTAGGATTAGGGTTAGCTTTAGGGTTAGGGGTCGGGTTAGGGTTCGTGGTTGGGTTTGGGTTAGGGTTACGGTTAGGGTTGGGTTTGGTTTTGGGCTGGGGTTAGGGTTAGGTTTAGGTTTAGGTTTAGGTTTAGGATTAGTTGACCATCACTAGTCCTCCCTTAAATAATCATTTCAACATCCAAGGAGCTGCCAGTCCCCGAACATAACAACATCTTAAGGCAGCAAGGTGACTCAGTGGTTAGCTGTGCTGCCTCACAACACCTGGTTTCGAATCACGCCTAGAAATCATGCCAGTCTGTGTGGCGTTTGCACATTCTCCCTGTGTAGGGTTAGTGGTTGGGTTTGGGTTTAGGTTTGGGTTAGGGTTAGGATTAGGGTTAGCTTTAGGGTTAGGGGTCGGGTTAGGGTTCGTGGTTGGGTTTGGGTTAGGGTTAAGGTTAGGGTTGGGTTTGGTTTTGGGTTAAGGTTAGGGTTAGGTTTAGGTTTAGGTTTAGGTTTAGGTTTAGGTTTAGGGTTAGTTGAACAGCACTAGTCCTCCCTTAAATAATCATTTCAACATCCAAGGAGCTGCCAGTCCCCGAACATAACAACATCTTAAGGCAGCAAGGTGGCTCAGTGGTTAGCTATGCTGCCTCACAGTTCCTGGTTTCGAATCACGCCAAGAAATCATGCCTGTCTGTGTGGCGTTTGCACATTCTCCCTGTGTCTGCTTGGGTTTGCTCCGGTTTCCTCCCACAATCCAAAGATGTGCAGGTTAGATGAATTGGCCTTGCTAAATTGCCCACAGTGTTAGGTGCATTAGTCAGGGGTAAATATAGGGTAGGGGTCTTGGTGGGTTTCTCTTCAGAGGTGCGGTGTGGACTTGTTGGGCTGAAGGGCCTGTTTCCACACTGTAGAGAATCTAATTTGATCTTGTTGCCAATTTGTCTACAGTGTCCTGCGAGCAGTATTAATCTGTTTTATCTTTCTAGGCCATTTTCTAACATTAAGCAGCAGTATTTTGTACTAATTTTTTTTAAAAAGGAAACTCATTGCTGCACAAGTTCAAATTTTCAATTCTCAGCTTCAACTCAAATTTCTGAAACAAAAATACGAAAAGTCAATGCACAATTGGGGTGGCATGGTGGCTCAGTGGTTAGCATTGCTGCCTCACAGCACCAGGGATCTGAGTTTGATTTCCACCTCGGGTGACTGTCTGTGTGGAGTTTGCACGTTCTCCCTGTGTCTGCGTGGGTTTCCTCTGATTTCCTCCCGCAATCCAAAGATGTGCAGGTTGTGGTGGATTGGCCATGCTAATTTGCCCATCATGTTAGGTGCAACATAGTCAGGGATCAACATAGGTCTGGGTGGGTTACTTTTCAGAGGGTTGGTGTGGACTTGCTGGACCAAAAGGCCTGTTTCTTTACTGTCGGGAATCTAATTTAATCTAATAGTGAGGTGCAACCTGACTGACAGTACATTATCAAGGACCTCATTGCAGCCGAGTGATAGTGTCCTGGTAATAAAATGAAAAATTCCAATTTGTTATTCAAAATGTATCTGTAGCAGAATATAAAAATTCAACAAGGCAACATAATTAATATCTCACATTGAAGCCCAATCATCATAGATCATATTCACCCCATCACACACCATTCACAGACATCAATTGTACAAATCTATTGCTCCTAATTCATGCAGAGTGGGTCAGACTCATCAGAAATGCCAACAGCACCACACATAGAGGGATGTAAGGCTATGTGGTGCCACGTCTTTGATATTTGAATCAGGTTTTGTATTAGCTATTTCAGAGTTTAGCAGCGGACTGATGGGGTTGTGTGTGTAAGGGAGGGTTGAATATTTTTATATTCACCAGCGCTCAGAAACTCTAATAGGGAACATTCATGAGCAACAGAGTTTGGAAATGCTTCCAGAATTGGACAATGTTGCATTCAGTAATGAGAGAAATATTCCCACCCTAAACCCAATACATGAGAGCTACATTCAAGGAAGATTAAATGCTTTGAGACCAGGAAATGTCCACGGAGGGATATGTATCACTGGGAATCTGCAGATCCACCTGTGTTTGTTACTGAAATGCAGGGAGTGATTCACGGATGAGAGTGAAGGGGTATTTCAGAGCCCTCTTCAGCTCCTCTCTGAATTTACTCTGGGTCAGGGCATAAAGGGCAGTGTTTGCACAGGAGCTCAGGTAGAAGAGCATTGTCCCAGATATGTCAGCGATCGTAACAGGATGGTCATAACTGGGGTAAAAATGGTTGTTGGTAATCTTCATCAGTAAGAAAACACTGACCTTAGGCATCCACAACAATATAAAACTGCCCGAGACAACAAAAAGCAGGATGATGGATTTCCGCCTGTTGACCATCTCTGCATCTCCTCTCAGGTCCTTGTTACTGGGAGCTCGGAGACCCCTGCGTGCCCGATTTGCCAAGACAATGTGCCTGACGGTCAGAGCATTGAACAGCAGGATGAGGAGGTAGGGGATCAATGGGTTCAGCCACTGGTGGAACCAGAAAAATGCCACCCATCCTGGCAAGGTGAAGAACTCTGGTCTGGTATTGCATCCCCAGGGCACACCATCCAATGTGTCATGTGGTTGGTACTTAAAGTAAAACGGGATGTTCCTGAAAATGTTCACCAGGCAAACAGTGCTTACCACGGCTTCTGCTGTTCTGGCAGAGCAATATCTGGCTTTCAGATTGTGGCAACAAATGACCACAAAGCGGTCAAAGGTGAAAGTGATGGTCAACCAGACAGAGCAGTCGATAGCAGCATAGGCCAACACAGCATTTCCACTGCACACGGCTGGCTGGAACAGGAATGAGAGGGGGAAATATGTGGAAGCAAGTGCGTTGAGTATAATACCAAACAAAATGACCAGTAGATCGGCTGTTGCCATGGAGATTAAGTAGAGGGAAGCACCTTTGGTGATGCCGCACTTTCCCCGGAGGAGAATCATAATTATCACCAAATCAGCTGCAAGATAAATTAAGAAGATTGTAGATATTGTGGATCATGATCAATGATTGACAGAGTGAACATTCATGTCCATGACAATTTTGGTGGCATAGTAGTAACCTCACCAGAGTAGCAACACAACATACATGGCTAATGATGTTTTTTTAAATGTTTGATTCAAATCCCATCATTACAAACAGTGAATTCTGAAATTGCTACTGTTTGGAAGGAAGATTCGAATGGCTGGCATGTAACAACTGCTGACTGTCTTAAAAACCCTTGAGGTTCACCAACATGTGGCTTTCCAAGGGCATTGTGCCGTTCTCTGCCCTCTCTCAGGGGCCCTGTCCTTTA
>NW_025205121.1:7599-10098 GCF_004010195.1 Chiloscyllium plagiosum | reverse complement strand
GTGAGTAGCCAAGATCTTTCCGACAGGGTAGGGGAGTTCAACCACAGCTGCATAGCTTTATGGTGAAAGGGGGAAGCTATAAAAGGGACAAATGAGAATCTTTTTCATGCAGAGGGTGGTATGTGTCTGGAATGCGATGACAGGGGAAGTGTGGTAGATGCAAGTACAGTTCCAAATCTGAAAGACATTTGGATAAGCGTATGGATGGAAAATGTTTAGAGGCATGTGGGCCAAATGTAAGCAGATGGGGCTAGTTTAGTTTGGAGAACCTGGTCAGCGTGGACACGTTGGACCAAAGGGTCTGTTTGTGCGCGATATGACTATATGAATCTAGAAAGCGTGGAAAAAGGAAGAAAAGATACGATATAAGTAAAATGGCAACAAATATAAAAACAAGCAGCACGAGCTTTTCCGTGCATTTGAACAGAGTTCAAGATGAGTGTGTGACCTTTGGGAGAAAAAAAGTCAGGAAAGTATATTGAGGACATTTGAAGGGTGTGAATAGGGCTGTGGCGACTGGGAAAAACAGATAGATAATTGACATCAGCATTTTACGTTATTCCCTACAGGCAGTGTAAGCATTTCAATGATAAAAACAACATGGTAATAGGAGGGAAATTCTTGAACTTCCTCTAATTAAAGGAACAAGGGATTTAAAAAAAACACAGATAAGACTAATGATAGACAGGTCAGCTGTAATTCATAGCTGATTTTGAAGCAAGTTGTTACAGAGTGACTGGTGGCACTGTGTGAAATATTCCATAAATCTCTGGATTACAGGAGTGGTCCAGCGAAACTGGATACCCTCCAGTGTGGCGCCTGTCTTCAAGAAACGAGCGAGACTGAAAGCAGGAACCATTTAGCCTAACTGCTGTTGCGAGGAATCTGTGAGAGTCTGTAATTAAGGAAGGGACTTCAGGGCTATTAGAAAAACTTCACGCAGCGTCAGTATGTTTTTGTGAAAGGGTAACTATATTTTGTCTGTAAAATCATGCAAAGTTTTTTTTTCTGGAGATCACTGAGAATGCGACAATCGGACTTGATAAAGGGGAACTGGTAGACACGAAGCTTTCTGAATATTTTCCACCAGGTATTTCAAGATAAAGGTTCTTTCACAACACAGAAGCTCACAGTATGATGGATAGTGAATTAGTATGGGATGAGTTGCTTAACACATAGAAATTGGACAGTCAGGATTCATTGAATTTTATGATAGACTCGAATCTACTGGAGTACTATAAATATCAGTTCTACAGTTTCAGTTTTGTACAATTTATACTGATAGCGCGATGGCGGGAGCTGAGTGCAATATGTATCCGAGCTTGTGCATGACACTGAGAACGAAAAGGCAGGCTGTTATTTAATGAAGGGAACTCTCAAAAGAAGGAGCAGGACAAATGGATTGGAGAGATCCTGTGTATGAAACATAACATCAGCATGCTGATGCAGCAAGTAAATAGGTTTGTTCATTAGACAAGCTCGCGGGATGAAAGAGTTGATTTATTGAGTACATCTAAAATGGTGAGGCGATTATTCATTGACAATAGACAATAGACAATAGGTGCAGGAGTAGGCCATTCTGCCCTTCGAGCCTGCACCACCATTCAATATGATTATGGCTGTTCCTGATCAGTATCCTGTTCCTGCCTTATCTCCATAACGCTTGATTCCACTATCCTTGAGAGCACTATCCAACTCTTTCATAAATGAATCCAGAGACTGGGCCTCAACTGCCCTTTGGGGCAGAGAATTCGACACAGCCACCACTCTCTGGGTGAAGAAGTTTCTCCTCATCTCTGTCCTAAATGGTCTACCCCGTATTTTTAAGCTGTGTCCTCTGGTTCGGCACTCATCCATCAAAAGAAACATGTTTCCTGCCTCCAGAGTTTCCAATCCTTTAATAACCTTATATGTTTCAATCAGATCCCCTCTCAGTCTTCTAAACTCAAGGGTATATAAACCCAGTCGCTCCAGTCTTTCAGCGTAAGGTAGTCCCGCCATTCCAGGAATTGACCTCGTGAACCTAGGCTGCACTCCCTCAATAGCCAGAATGTCTTTGCTCAAATTTGGAGACCAGACCTGCACACAGTACTCCAGGTGTGGTGTCACCAGGGCCCTGTACAGCTGCAGAACTTCTTTGCTTCTATAATCAATCCCTCTTGTTATGAAGGCCAGCACTCTATTAGCCTTCTTCACTACCTGCTGTACCTGCATGCTTACCTTCATTGACTGGTGTACACGAATACATAGATTTCTTTGTACTGACCCTTTACCTAAATTGATTCCAGTTAGGTAGTAATCTGACTTCCTGTTCTTGCCACCAAAGTGGATAACCATACATTTATCAACATTAAACTGCATCTGCCATGCATCTGACCACTCACCTAACCTGTCCAGGTCAACCTGTAATCTCCTAACATCCTCCTCACATTTCACCCTGCTTAGTATCATTAGCAAATGTGCTAATGTTATTACTAATACTATCTTATATATCATTAA
>NW_025205121.1:0-7189 GCF_004010195.1 Chiloscyllium plagiosum | reverse complement strand
ATCGAACTCTGGAAAATAATCACCAACGCATCCACGATTTCTCGAGCCACCTCCTTCAGTACCCTGGGATGTAGACCATCAGGCCCCGGGGACTTATCAACCTTCAGACCTAACAGTCTCTCCAACACCAAATCCTGACAAATATAAATTCCCTTAAGTTCAGGTCCTTCAGCCACTGTTACCTGAGGGAGACTGCTTGTGTCTTCCCCAGTGAACACAGGTCTGAAGTACCAATTCAATTCTTCTGCCGTTTCTTTGTTCCCCGTAATATATTCCCCTGTTTCTGTCTTCAAGGGCCCAATTCTAGTCTTAACCATTTTGTTACCTTTCACATACCTAAAAAAGCTTTTACTATCCTCCTTTGAGGGCGGCACGGTGGCACAGTGGTTAGCACTGTTGCCTCACAGCGCCAGAGACCCGGGTTCAATTCCCGCCTCAGGCGACTGACTGTGTGGAGTTTGCACGTTCTCCCCGTGTCTGCGTGGGTTTCCTCCGGGTGCTCCGGTTTCCTCCCACAGTCCAAAAATGTGCAGGTCAGGTGAATTGGCCATACTAAATTGCCCGTAGTGTTAGGTAAGAGGTAAAATGTAGGGGTATGGGTGGGTTCGCTTCGGCGGGTCGGTGTGGACTTGTTGGGCCGAAGGGCCTGTTTTCACACTGTAATGTAATCTGTAATGTGTAAAAAAAATAATTTATATTTTTGGCCAGTTTACCTTCGTACCTCATTCTTCCTCTGCATATTTCCTTCTTAGTAATCCTCTGTTGTTCTTCTAGAGTTTCCCAGCCCTCCGTTTTCCCACTTATCTTAGCTATGTTATACTTTTCCTCTTTTAAATTTCTTTGTTTCTTAACTTCCTTATGCAGCCACGGCCACCCATGACCACTCCTAGGATCTTTCCTCCTTTTTGGGATGAACTGTTCTTGCATCTTCTGCATTATACACAGAAATATCCGCCACTGTACCTCCACTATCATCCCTGCTAAGGTATTGAACCATTGAACTTTGGCCAACTCCTCCCTCATAGCTCCATAGTTCCCTTCATTCAACAGAAATATTGTCATTTCCGATTGTACCCTCTCCCTCTCAAATTGCAGTTTGAAGCTTATTATAACAGTGGTTGAAATAAATGAGGGTGATATTACTGAAAAGTACAAGATACAGAGGAGGCTTGGCGTAGGCTTGGAAGGCTGAAGGTCCTATTCCTGTGCTGTGATTTTCTTTGTTATTTGTAAATACTGGCGAAAAGCGTCTGTTGATGCTTGAAATGAAAATGATACCAAGATCAAAAGTGGCACAGCGCATGTGTAGATATGATGATTTATTGTTGAGAACAGAAAAATGACAAAGAGGTGAACCAGTAACATTGCGTCTGTCTTCAAAGAGGAAGATCCAGAAAATCTCCCAGAAATGCCAAGTCATCACGGGACCTTTGTAACTAAAGACTAAAACCATTCATCTACAGTTACGAGGTAGTATTTGGAAACAGAACTGGCATGAGTATTGATAAGTCTGACAGACCAGATATAATTCAAACTGAAATTTCAGAGAAAACAGCAATATACATGTTGATTATAAAAGGGACCACTGTATTTCTCTGTATTCACTTCGGAAGGTTATAAAGGCATTCAAATGATTTACGAAGGGAAGAAGTGGGAGAGTGGAGGACTGCAGGACAGTTATTTGTCATCCACAGAAGGGAATCTGTTGCAAGCTATTGTAACGAAGATCTTATTGGACACTGAGAAAGTAATAGCAAATTTCAAGAGAGTTGTTCTGCATTTCTGGTAGGGAAGTTATAATTTACAATTGTTTTCTTGAAGATATCTCTTGTCATATATAAACAATGGCGAATCAGTGAATGTGGTACAGTCAGATATTCAGGATGAGTTTTAATCAGCACACACAGTAAGTTAGCAGAAAACATTAAAGCAAAGTGTATTGGGAGGAACATATGCAAACACGGGAAGTTGGGCATTAGAGAAACTATTGGAGAACATAGGTGGTTGTAGAAGGCTGTTTGTGTGACTGCAGACCAATGTACGCTGGTGTGCCACAGGTTTCAGTGTTGTGCCCCTTTAAAAGCCTTAATTTAAAGGGAATCCGAATATAGACGATGAAGAATCAACTGGACTCAAAGTGTCAGATTGCTATCTCTTTACGATGCTGTCTGACTCACAGTGATCTCTAGCATGTGTTTGCTTCAGTACAGATTCAGCTTCTCCAGTACAGATTCAGCTTCTCCAGTAATTTTCTCCTAATAGAAGTAAATACATTCTGCACTAGTAACATAGGGATTTGGGGAGACTGTACCTGGACTGTACCTGTACAATGTTGCTGTCTTGATCTAAGTAAAATATACTGATCACATATATTGAATGGGCATTCTCCTGATTAATCTCTCAGATGGCACAATGGTCTGCTGAGGAGACGTGATCTGAGATCAAGGCGGGAATCGGTGTGTGAAACTGGAGACGCTGATTGATTGTTATATGAGAACTTCACGTCTGTTTTACTTGGGAAAATGACGAGGTAGGTGCAGAATTCAAGAAGGTTCACTGGTGAGTTCTTGGAAATATTGATGTAAGATGTGAGCAGTGATTGATGGTTTTGGCTGGTATAAAACTGGGCCAATACCCAACTCCAGCTCAATTACATCTCAGGCTGATATTGGAGACAAGGATGAGAGCGCTGATGCAAACGTTTAAATAGAATCTGGTCTCAGGTGAGGTGCCCGAGGACTGAAGAACACCCTTTATAGGAAGGGTTGTAGAGATGGAGCAGGGAATTATATAACAGTGTATTTCAGATCAGTGTTAGAGAAGATTTTGCGAAAAATATGGGGTGATAGAAGGCTGTTTGTGTGACTGGAGACTGGTGTTCCCTGATATACCACAATGATCAGCGCTGTGTCCCTTATTATTTGTGGTATTTATAAATGATGTAGGTGTGAATGTGGAGGGGAAGTGGCAGCGTGATACGCAAGTTTGTATTTGACACAAATATTGGCTGGGTGTTTGGCAGTGAGGAGAATTATTTTATGATACAGGAAGCCACAGATGGAGAGAGGTTTCATAGACTCCATTTGTTTACTTCGGAGCAGAGAAGGCTGAGGGGGACGTGATTCAGAAAGATAAGATTACGAGGGGCATGGACAGGGTAGATAGACAGCAGCTGTTCCTTTTGGTCAAAGGGCCAAGAAAAGGATAGCACACTTTTAAAGGAAAGGATTTGACGTTTAGAGAGGATTCGGGGATTGTTTTCCACCCGGGGGTGATGACATCCGAAATGCACCTCCGGGAGGGGGGGTTGTTATCACGGGTCACCTCACAACCATTAAACAGTATTAGGACGAGCACTTGAAGTGTCAAACCATTCATGGTTATGGGACTGATGAGGTAAAGTTGGAATAATGTCGATCGTGCTGTAATTTCGATGCTCTGCTTCTGTGATTGAATGGCTGTGGAAGGTCAATCATTAAACAAGCGTGAAACGTAAAAGCTTCTCAAAGTACAATATACCAAGGTGAAATGTTGGCAAAGATAATTGTCGCTTCCTTACAGTCCAAAACCAGCGAATGGAGAACAGGAAAATAGCAGGTTATGAAGCAAGTACTTCAGTTCTGCCTTCATGAAAGAAAAAAAAAATCAAAACTTCAAAGCAATTCTAGGTCTACTGAGAAAAAAAGAGGAAATACAATCAAATCAGTAAATAAACAGTTTTGGAGCAAATGTTTGGACTGAAATCTGATAAATCCCCATGGCATGATAATCTATATCTCTGATTCCTAAAGGAGGTGGCAGTGGGGATAATGGATACTTTGCTTGCCGTCTTCCAAATTCCTGATGTTTGAATTGACAGATTTGAGAGCAGCAAATGTAACCCAAATATTTCTAAAGGAGGCAGGGAATTACAGTCTGCTTAGCACCAAAGTAGCAATCAGGACAATACAAGAGTGTATTAGAGAGAATGCTTTGTCAGGGAACTTTGAGAATTAAATTACTTTGAAAGTAATGAACATAGATCAGATCAATGCCAAATTATTAAAGGTGAATCATATTTGAGAAACCGACTGGGAAATAAATTATGGCGAAGCAATAGATGCAGTGAATTTGGATTTTCAGAAACTATTTGATGAAGTCCCAAGTCTAGTGTTGAGAACATGCTACTCCTTCAACAAGGTTATGCTGTCCCCGTTTTATTTTTGAAAGACGAAAAAGCAGTGAATCCGAAATGTCTGGGTTTGACTGCTCTAAAATAAAAGCACGTACAATTAGGAGTGAGCTATGCTAGATCCGGTCCTGTGTAATGAGACAGGAATAATTAATAACCTCATAGTTAGAAATCAACTTGGAAGGTATGATTACAGTATGGTTGAATTTAAAACACAGATGGAGAGTGTGAAGATACCAGGGTCCTGTGCTGAAACAAGGGAGACAACAATAGAATGAGGGCGGACTTGGCTAAAGTCGAATGAAAACAACGACTTTATAGTGAGAGTTGACGAGCAATGCAGGATTATCAAAGGAATCTTTCAAATTTCTTAGCGAAAGTATATTCAGTGAAAAGGAAAGACTCTAAGAAAAGGGGTAATGTGCATCGGGTGTCTAACCAATAAGTGAGGCTACCAAGTTTAAAGAGAAGGCATGCAAAGCGGTCAAGAACAGCAGGAACCTAGAAGATTGGAAAAACATTAAAGGTAAACAGAAAGCCATGAAAAGAGATATAAAGAAAAGTAGGATCGAACACAAGAAAAAAAAACTAGCACAGAACATGAAAAGAGATTGCAGATGATTCCCTAAATATATAAAATGAAAATGAGTGGCTAACGTAAAAGTTGGTCCTTCAGAGGATGAGAAGGAGCACTAAGTTATAGGATATGATGAAATGACTGAGGCATTGAACAGGTATTTTGTATCGATCTTCCTAGTGGAAGACACCTATAACATGCCAGTAATTGACAAAGAGATGAGAGTAGGTGAGGACATGTCCATAATCATTATTACGGAGGATGAAGTCTTGGGTAAGCTAATGGATCTAAAGGCAGACAAGTCCCAAAATGAAATGCATCCCAGGGTACTAAAAAAGATAGCGGGAGAAATAGCAAGTACAATTGTGGTAATTTTCTAAAATTTGCTGAACTCTGAGGCAGTCTCAGCAGATTAGAAAACAGCAAATGAGACGCCACTGTTTAAAGAGGCTGGTAGATAAGAGACGGGGAATTATAAACCAGGTAGCTTAATCTGTGTAATGGGGAAGATGCGTGAGTGTATTATCAAGGGAGAAATAGCAAGGTATTTTGATAGAAATCGGCCCATTGCGCAGACACAGCATTGGTTCCTGAAGGACAGGTCATGCTTAACATGTCTTTTGGAAATTTATGAAGACATTATGACCAAGGTAGACAACGTGGCCCCAGTGGATGTGGTGTATCTAGGTTTCCAAAAGGTCTTCGAAAAGGTGCCGCACAGTAAACTGCTGCAGAAGATAAGGATGGAAGGCGTTATGGTAAAGTATTAGTATGGATGGAAGATTGGTTGACTAACAGGAAGCAGTGGGTGGGTCTAAATGAGTGCTATTCACATCTGGCAATCAGTGACTAGTGGCGTGCTTCAGGGATCAGTGCTGGGGCTGCAATTATTCACAATTTATATCAATGATGTGGAGTTCGGAGCATCCGTAGTTTGTCAAAGTTTGCAGATGACATGACGATGAGTTGCAGAGCAAAGTGTGCAGAGATCTATGAAACATCTTAAGAGGAACACAGATACTTTGAGTGAGTAGGCGAATGTCTGGCAGACGGAATACGATGTCAGTAAATGGGAATTCATCCATTTTATTAGGATTACCAGTAAAAAGGATTATTACTTAAATGGTAAAACATTGCAGCATGCTGCTCTGCAGAGGGACCTGGGTGCCCATGTGCATGCATCATAAAAGGTTGGTCTGCAGGTACAGCAAGTACTGAGGAAGGCAAATGGTATATTGTATGTCGTTGCTGAAGGGATTCAAGTTAAAATCAGGTAAGTTATTTTGCAGCTGTACAGGGTGCTGGTAAAATCAGGTAAGTTATTTTGCAGCTGTACAGGGTGCTGGTGAGGGCACACCTGGAGTATTGTATGAAGTTTAAGCTGCCTTAGTTGCGAAAGAATGTACTGGCACTGGATGGGGTGCAAAAGAGTTTCACTGGGTTGATTCCGTACTTGAGAGTAATTTGTTGATTTTTCACTTAGTTACGTTATTCTGTCTGTTATCCTCTTGTGTTTGTGTTATATTCAGTTGCATCACACCTGGAATACCACCTTACACCTGCTTAAGTCAATGAGCAAAGGTTGGATCTGTGCTACTTCCTTGAAATGATTGAGGAGGTCTGTCCTGGTCCATAACAGTGTGTTACAGCTAGATCAAATATACTGCATGGGTTGAGAATGGTAGAGTTTAAAGGAAAAAGTGAATCAGTATAAACAGTTCTATATATTTTGGAGTGGAAATCAATGACTAGCATGATAATCCAGGAGTTGATGTGTGGACCACAGCTATTCAGAAAGCATGTCAAACATTTGTCAAACATCTTTACAAATCTGCTGATGGCCCCAAATTGAGATTGTGAGTGGTGATCAGGTTGTAAAGAAGTTTAAAGGTGATTGAGAAAATTGGAGGGAATGGGCAAATACGTGGCAGGTGAAGACCATTGTGGATAGACGTGACATTGAGCACATTGCTTGGAAAAATAAAATAATGGTTAACATTTCAAAATAAACCTGTTGCTCTGTGAAGAGACTTATGTGTACACCTTTGTTGACTTCTTCACCAAATTGACGAACCGAAGTTCCTATTTCATTGTTTATCACTTATTAATTAATCACTTCAAAGGATATAGAGTATACAGTGTTTGGGCAAAGTCAATTGAAGAGATGTTTGGCCAAACATTAGAGCGGGGAATGCTCAATGTTTTGGATGATCTACCCCTTTCCTGAGGTTTATGTGCAGTATGTGGGAAAGCTCTGTAAATGTTGTTACAAACTCTCAGATGTTAGGAAGGAGGTCTCTGAAGGGTGGACAGGACTGTGTTCCCCGTTCCCTTTTCCGATACACAGGCTGGTGCCCGGTGTTCTGTTCGGGTTCATCATTTAAGACCTCGGATCAGTTTGATACCATGGCCTTGCTTGGCAGTTTCGGAGACGACTGATG
>NW_025205120.1:0-10097 GCF_004010195.1 Chiloscyllium plagiosum | reverse complement strand
GTGGGCGAAACTAGAAAAGGAAATAGCATCAAAGTAACAGAAGAGATTTTAGGACTGAGTTGAGGGAGAAGCTTCTTCACCCAAAGGGTTCTAAATCTGTGGAATTCCCTGCCCAGTGAAGCAGTTGAATCTCGCTCTCGCTCTCTCTCACGCATACTGTCATTGACACTGTTCTGAGTGCATGTTGAACACAAATTGTGTCCCAGCATTGCCTATCAATGACCTGTTAATGAAAATCCAAAAGAGCCTTGAAGTATCACTTGGCATATTCCTACAAGTGGAGTGTTCAAAGCTCTTATGTTCAATTTCATCAAACATTTCTGTTCAACTTCGTAAATAAAAACAACTTGTATTTACTTGTCTAATAGTCTTTGTCGAAACTTTATTGCTGGAACAGCACAGCAGGTCAGGCAGCATCCAGGGAACAGGATGAGACACAGGCACAGGCCCTTCTTCAGGAATGAGCAGAGAGTGTTCAGCAGGAGAAGATAAAAGGTAGGGAGGAGGGACTTGGATCTCAAGTGGAGGGAGAAGATACCATAGCACAATTTTAAAGAATAGTAAGGGAGTTAACCCTGGAGTCCTGACCAATCAACATTGCAAAAGCAGGTCACTTGGCAACTATCATATTGCTGTTTGTGGGAGCTTATTGTGCCCTGTTTCATTGGCTGAGTAAAAAAAATTTCATTGACCGTAATGAGCCTTGCTGAGGTTCATACAAATGTGACTTTCTTTCTTTATGTATTCTATTTATTCATTAACAACTTCACTGAGGGGTGGCACTACAAACAATCCATCTCTACCTTAATGATATTGTTGCATTACCTTGTAAGATTGACACCCAAATCTTCCCATCGCAGATATAAAGGTCTTTCTTGAAAACATCAAACCAGAGACGGCTGGCTTCAGTCTCAGTGCAGGGTGGGTGGCTTCCAATTGTCACCTTCATGTCTGTTTCTGATTTCAACACAAGAGGAGATCAACAACGTTCGTATTTACCAGAGACGAGTCATTGAGTTAGACACTGTGTGGCTTCACTATGGCTAGGAGAAAGTGAGGTCTGCAGATGCTGGAGATCAGAGCTGAAAATTTCATTTCCCCTCCTCCCACCTTGTCTCAGTCAAATCCATCGAACTCAGCACCGCCTTCCTAACCTGCAATCTTCTTCCCGACCTCTCCGCCCCCACCCCAGTCTGGCCTATCACCCTCACCTTGACCTCTTTCCACCTATCACATTTCCGACGCCCCTCCCCCAAGTCCCTCCTCCCTACCTTTTATCTTAGCCTGCTGGACAAACTTTCCTCATTCCTGAAGAAGGGTTTATGCCCGAAACGTCGATTCTCCTGTTCCCTGGATGCTGCCTGACCTGCTGCGCTTTTCCAGCAACACATTCCAATCCAGTGAGGGAAGTTGGAAGATTTAAGCTGCTATCTTTTTGACGAGAGCCTACTAAGTGAAGGCCTGTCTGTCCTCTAATGTAGACATAGAAGAGCCAATGGCACTATTTTTAATAAGAGTTATAGATACATAGAAAACACAGTAAGATTTCATGCACAGAAGGTAGTCGTCTGGCACATTATGTCCATACCAGTCGATGAATACCTCGTCACACTAATCCCACTCTCCAAATTTTGATTCCTAAACCCATTGACTGTTCCACCGCATGTTTTAATGTGATTATGGTTTTTGCCTGTATTACCCTTTGAACTCGTGGGTTCCAGAACCTCACCACTGATGAGAAAGTTGTTCCAGGTGTCATAGTCAATATTTTTTCAATAATTAGTACAGCATTTCTTTTTGTGGGAGCTTGCTACATGTAAATTGCCTGCTATGTGTCAACACTGACTGTACTTCCAAAGTACTTTATTGGCTGTAAAGCATTTTGGATCTTTCTGTGGCCATAACAGTTACTATATAAATGCAATTTAATTTTAATAACTCAATAGTTACTCATAGAAATCTAATGTTATATCACTGGGATGCTTTTTTGCCATTATTATGGCAATAATGTTTTTTTCAAATTTAAAAAAAAGTTATGATATTTCAGCTACTTTAATCCCATGTGTATCACTGATGATTTGTATTTACTCTGTGGAAATTTTAATTGAGTAGAAGATTTTACTGCATTTTACTTTCTGATTTGCTGTTTGAGAATACTTCAGTGTAATTGGCTGCCAACTCCCTGCGGTGATATCACTGTTACTGTATGCCTAGTGTTTGTCTTGATCTTGCACATATCAAGAAAGGGAAACTTCATGCCTCAGAGATCACTAGATAGCAGAAAATCCCTTTAATACTTCAAAGTACTCTTTTGGTATGATCCTAGATATTGAATATTGTTAGATATTATTACTGGAGCGAATCATAGATTTACATTTAAATAGTTCCCATTTCTGTCTTTGTTCACTCCTTTCCTCAGCAATATTTTGTGTTTGATTTTGTCTACTTTCTGTGGTTTTATTTACCCTAATGAAGAAGAGCATATCTTCTCAACATCACAACTATTGATCTCACCCTGCTTGGCTGTTGTATGGAACCCCCTACGTGTTAACCCCTTAAAGCCAAATACATAACAATATTGTCAAATTTGATGGAATTTTAATGCATTTACTTTAGGGGAAATTTGGCATGTTAATATGCTGCAGTTTTTCTTATCTGCGATGTTTTGTGTTATGTTGCTGAAAATATTACTGATGAAATACTTAGCAGTTGTAGTAAAATCATGCGTATACTTAGGATGAAGAAGATTATGAGTACCACATATGCTTGGTCCAGTTCTTGTTGGATTCATTTGGATATCAAAGTTGAAACTTTATTGCTGGAACAGCACAGCAGGTCAGGCAGCATCCAGGGAACAGGAGATTCGACGTTTCGGGCACAGGCCCTTCTTCAGGAATGAGCAGAGAGTGTTCAGCAGGAGAAGATAAAAGGTAGGGAGGAGGGACTTGGAGGAGGGGCGTTGGAAATGTGATAGGTGGAAAGAGGTCAAGGTGAGGGTGATAGGTCGGAGTAGGGTGGAGGCGGAGAGGTCAAGAAGAAGACATTTCCAACTCCCCTCCTCCAAGTCCCTCCTCCCCACCTTTTATCTTCTCCTGCTGAACACTCTCTGCTCATTCCTGAAGAAGGGCCTGTGCCCGAAACGTCGAATCTCCTGTTCCCTGGATGCTGCCTGACCTGCTGTGCTGTTCCAGCAATAAAGTTTCAACTTTGATCTCCAGCATCTGCAGACCTCACTTTCTCCTAATAGTCTTTGTCATCAATTGTAAATATGGTGTGTTAAGTGGAGAATACAGTTATCATGATTTGGCTGAAGCTCAAATTCATTAAGCCTGCTGACATGTTTGTTTTAGTTTCATTAAATATGTGCTCAATTGTCCAAGAACTTTGTGTTCATTTGTGAACTAAATTTGTGCCCTTTTCTGAAACAAAAAAGCTTGGTGTTCATGTGAAGAATACATTTGTGTTGTCGTGCACACGTACTAGCTCGCTTGCTGTCACACACTGCACATGCTCACGCACATACGTTCTCACACAGTTGCATAGGGACATGGATTTACCAAATATATTGGAATTTTCCAATATCAAAGCTCTATTAAAGAATCCCTGGATGTCAGACGAACACATGACATTCACGCGCCTAGGCCAGGCTCAAAACTCCCCTCCCTCCGACACTGAGAGACTCCTGCATCCCACTCCAGACTGGAATTGGGCGCTTTGTTTGAGAGCAGGACATGGCACATGGGATTAGGGTGACTGTCCATGTTAGCAATCTAATGGAGAATCAGAACTGAACAAAAAGAATCTAAGAACTTGGTGTTTAAATTTGTGAAGTTCTTTCATTTTTGTGTCCGTGTGTTTGTAAGTAACAGGGAGTAAGGAATGAGTTTAAATTATACTTGCCGTTAAATTTTTATGAAGTGATAAAATCGAGGAAGATTTATTCTGTATTGAACTCAATGCTTTACCTGACCAGAGAACGAATGATAGGGACAGCGTAGAGAGAGCTTCATTCTGTATATAACTCTATGCTGTCCCTTTCTTTGAGGTGTTTGGGGATACAGTAAAGGGAGCTTTACTCTGTATCAAACCACATACAATCCCTGTCCTGAGAGTGTTGATCGAACGGTTTAGGATTTAAACTAAACAACTGATCCAGCATCCACTGCTGTTCGTGGAAGAGTTCCAAACCGCTCCCTCCCTGTGTCAAAGTGCTTCCTAACATCTCTCGGGGACATTCTGGGCCCTCATTCTCCGACTCTGCTCCCTCTCATTCTACAATCTCCCACCAGAGGAAATCGTTGATCTTGATCTACCGTCTTGTAATTTTCATGTCTTGGAGCTACTGACTAGATCACCCCTCGACCTTCTCAATTCTAGAGGAAACTGGCCTCATTTGTACAATCTCTCCTCAGAATGTAACCCCTGACATTTGGGAAAATTCTTGCAAAACTGTTTTATGCTCCCTCTTTGTACTCCAACCTGATAGCCACACATTTGCTTGCATTGAACTCCATTAAATACATTCACCCAGTCTATCAGTCTCCCTTTGTAATTGTCGGTACTATCTGCACTGTCTACATGATGCCTAACATTGTCATAGAGTCATTGAATCAGAGTCCTACAGCACGGAGACAGACCTTTCAGCTCAAACTGGTCTATGCTGACCAAAATGTCCATTCAAATTAACCCTATTTCCCTGTACTTGACCCATATTCCTCTAATCCATTCCTATCCATAGATTTGTCCAAATGCCTTTGAAATACATTACAAATACATTAAGGACAAAATGGTAACTAGAAAAGAATAGGGCCCCTCAAAGATCAGCCAAACAGCAGCTGTGTGGAGCCACAGGAGATGGGGGAGATACTAAACGTTTTGCATCGGTGCTTACTATGGAAAGGGACATGGAAGATATAGAATGTAGGAAATAGATGGTGTCATCTTGAAAAATGTCCAAATTACAGAGGAGGAAGTGTTGGATGACTTGAAACACGTAAAAGTGGACAAAGTCCCCAGTACCTGATCAGGTGTATCCCAGAATTCGGTGGGAAGCTAGGGAAGTGAGTGCTAGGCCCCTTGCTTAGGTATTTGTGTCATCGATAGTCACAGGTGAGGGGCTAGAAGACTGGAGGTCGGCTAATATGGTCCCACTGTTTATGAAAGATGCTAAGGACAAGCCAGGGAACTATGGATCAGTGAGCCTGATGTCGTTGGGCAGGTTGTTGGAGGGAATCCTGAGGGACAAGATATACATGCATTTGGAAAGGCAAGGACTGATTAGGGATAGTTAACATGGCTTTGTGCATGGGAAATCAGGTCTCACAAACTTGATTGAGTTTTTTTGAACAAGGAACAAAGAGGATTGATGAGGGTAGAGCCGTGGATGTGATCGATATGGACTTCAGTAAGGCATTCGACAAGATTCTCCATGGGAGACAAGTTAGCAAGATTGGAACTCTTGGGATACCAGGAGAACTAGCCATTTGGATACAGAACTGGCTCAAAGAACACAAAGGGTAGTGGTGGAGGGTTGTTTTTCAGACTGGATTCCTGTGACCAGTGGAGTGCCACAAGGATCGGTGCTGGGTCCACTGCATTTCATCATTTATATAAATGTTTTGGATGTGAGCATAAGAGGTATATTTAGTAAGTTTGCAGGTGACACCAAAATTGGAGGTGCAGTGGAAAGCGAAGAAGTTTACCTCAGATTACAATGGGATCTTCATCAGATGGGCCAATGGGCTGAGAAGTGGTAGATGGAGTTTAATTTAGATAAATGCGAGGTGCCCCATTTTAGGAAAGCAAATCTTAGCAGGACTTATACACTTAATGGTAAGGTCCTAGGGAGTGTTCCTGAACAAAAAAACCTTGAAGTGTAGGTTCGCAACTCCTTGAAATTGGAGTCGCAGGTAGATAGGATAGTGAAGAAGGTGTTTGGTATGCTTTCCTTTATTGGTCAAATTAGAGTGTACAGAAGTTGGGAGGTCATGTCGTGGCTGTACAGGACATTGGTTAAGCCACTTTTGGAATATTGCGTGTAAGTCTGGTCTCCTTCCTATCTGAATGATGTGAAACTTGAAAGAGTCCAGAAAAGATTTACGAGGATGTTGCCATACTTGGAGGATTTGAGCTATAGGGAGAGATTGAATAGGCTGGGGCTGTTTTCCCCGGAGTGTCGAAGGATGAGGATTGACTTTATAGTGGTTTATAAAATCTTGAGGGGCATGGATAGGATAAATGGACAAAGTCTCTTCCCTGGGATGGGGGAGTCCAGAAATAGAGGGCATAGGTTTAGGGTGAGAATGGAAAGATATAAAAAGAGACCTGAGTGGTAAACCTTTCACGCAGACGGTGGTATGTGTATGGAATGAGCTGCCAGAGGAAGTGGTGGAGGCTCGTAAAATTGCAACATTTAAAAGACGTCTGCATGGGTATATGAATAGGAAGTGTTTGGACGGATATGGGCCGGATGCTGGCAGGTGACACTAGATTAGGTTGGGATATCTAGCCGGCATGGATGGGTTAGACCGAAGGGTCGTCCGAACAGCTGTGCATCTCTATGACTCTGACTGTATAACAGAGAGCCCTAAGGATTCAGGTATATGGTTCTTCAAAGTTTGCAGCACATGTCGACGGGCTGATTAAGAAGGCATTTAACACTCTTGCCTACATTGCTTAGACCTTTTGAGTATTGGAGTTGCGATGTCATGTTGAGGTTCTACAGGACATTGGTGAAGCCTGTTTTGGAATATTGTGTGCAGTTATGGTGGCCCTGTTATAGGAAACAAATATAGGCAGGACGACCAATTGAAATGAGGAAATAAGAACCTCACAAATGGATATAGACAGGTTAGGAGAGTGGGCCAAAACGTGGCCGATGGAATTTAATGTGGACAAATGCGACATCATGCATTGGGGTGGAACAAAATGGAAGGTGCCCTATTATCTTAATGGGGAAAGTCTTCAGTATGCTCCTGTGTAGGGGATCCATATTTACTCGTTCATGAGTCACAGAAAACTAGCATGTCTGTGCACCAGATAATAAAGAAAGCCAATTAGATGTTGGCTTTTATAGTGAAAGTATTAGAATATAAATGTAGGGAAGTCTTGTTGCAGTAGTACAAAGTGTTGGTGAGAACGCACCTGGAGTACTGCGCACAGTTTTGGTTCCCTTATTTGAGGAAAGATGTAATGGCATTGGAGTCAGTTCACGGGAGGTCCACTTTTGATCCCAGCCATGAGGGGTTTGTGGTATGAAGAGAGATTGAACAGTTTAGGCCGATAAACTCAAGATGTAGAAGATTGAGGGAAGATCAAATGGAGGTATTCAGTTTGAGGAATAGGCAGTTACGATCACGAGAATCCATGGAAGTGTACAGGGAATAGAGGAGTTTCCCGAAGAAGGAAATCAGGAGGGTCAAAAGTTGGCATGAGATTGCCTTGGCTTAGAAGATTAGGGTGAATGCAAAGAAATACTTTAAATAAATTAAAGGAAAAAAGAACAACTCGATAGAGAATAGGACCCCTCTTGGACCAAAGTGGACGTGTATGTACATAACTGCAGAAGATGGGCGAAGTTCTTAATTAATAATGGCCTTCATTGGTCAAGGCATTGAGTAGAGACATTGGGAAGTTACATTATGGGACGTTGGTGAATCCGCACTTGTAGTATTGTGTTCAGTTTTGGTCACCTTGCTATAGCAAGAGAGAGTGTGTGCGTGCGCCAGGGTGAATATTTGAGGAA
Organism: Chiloscyllium plagiosum; assembly: GCF_004010195.1. NCBI lineage: Eukaryota > Metazoa > Chordata > Chondrichthyes > Orectolobiformes > Hemiscylliidae > Chiloscyllium > Chiloscyllium plagiosum. The sequence continues at coordinate 2,353 of NW_025205120.1, read as the reverse complement.
GAGAGAACACATGAGTGCCAGAAAAGACAGTGTATGCTTGTGAGAGAGGGGGTATGTGTGCAACAGACAGTGTGTGCATGTGAGAGAAAGAGAGTGAGTCTGTGTGAGACAGAGTGTTTGCGTGTGTGAGAAAGAGAGTGTGTGCGCGAGATAGAACGTGTGCATGTGTGAGAGGAAGTGTGTGCATCTGTACAAGAGAAAGAGTGTGTGTGCGTGTCCCAGGAGAGAGTGCATGCACAAGAGTGAACATGTGAGAGAGACAGACTATGTGCACGACAGTGTGTGTTTTTGTGTGTGTGCATGCGCGGGTAAGAGTGACAGAGTATGTGCGTGTATGAGAAAGAGAGTGTGTGTGAAAAGGAGCATGTGCGAGGGAAAGTGCGTGCACCAACGCAAGAGTGTATATGCATGCACAGAAGACAGTGTGAGTGCGTGAGAGAGTGTGTGCAAGAGCAAGAGTGTGCACATGCGCAAGAGAAAGTGTACATGCATAAGAGAGAGAGTGTGGGCGTGGGCGAAGAGTGCATATGCGGAGGTTTGTACAAAAGAGCGTGTGTGTGCAAAAGAGTGAAAGTGTGTGTTCGTGCAAGAGAGAGAGTGTGTGCATGCGAGAGGAAGACAGAGTGAGTGTGTGACAGAAAGTGTGTGTTCAGGCACACGAGAGAGAGCATGTGAGAGAGAGAAAGAATGTGTGCATGCGAGAGACAGTGTGCATGTAAAGAGAGTGCACCTGTGCAAAAGAAAGAGAGCGTGAATGGAAGAGAGAGAGATTGCATGCGTGCATAATAGAGAGAATGTGTATGAGAGGAGAGTTGTGTGTGTGCGACAGAAAGCGGGTATGTGCACATTAGAGAGATAGTGTGTTGTGAGTGAGAGAAAAAGTGTGCATGAGAGATGGTGTGCGTGTGTGCGTACACAAGAGAGTGTGCATGCACTAGAGAGACGGTGTGTGCGTGTGACAGGAAGATAAAGCATGCATGTGCGCAACAGAGAGTGTGTGCATGGGTGAGAGAGTGTGCGCATTTGTAAGAGAGTGAGTGCATGCGTGAGAGAGTGCCTGCGAGAAAGAGAACGTGAGTGAGAGAGAGTGTATGTGTGTGAGAGAGAAAAGAAGTGTGAGTGAATGTGTGACAAAAAGAGAGTTTGCGTGTATGTGAGAGGAGAGTGTGTGCAAACCCAAGAGTGTACGATCACTAGAGAGTGTGCAAACGTGACAGTGTGTGCAAAGGCAGGAGGGAATGTGCACAAGTGGGAGAGAGAGTGTGTGCGTGAATGCAAGAGAGAGAGTGTTATGAAGGTGTAGCTTTAAGCAGTTGAAAAGTGAGCAAGGACAAAGCACAGAACAAGGTGACAATGTAAAACTTGATTGAGACAAATATCTGGAATTGGGTTGCTATGAAACAAAAACAAATTTAAATTCAGTCAATCAGTTTAAATTATGCCGCAAGATAACAAAATAGAATCAAATTTGAATTTAGTATTTTGATAATATTAAAACCAATGAAATGATCTGATGTTTTGGGATAAAAAACAAATATTTTGAACAGTTACGGGGAGAACTGACAAGCCACCAACAAATGCACACTATCAGCAGAACAGCTCTCTGAAATGTACCTGTGTATAAGTCTGTGCAGCAGAACATCAAAAAGACGACAGAGGAAAATCTGCAGAAGATACAAAGACAAGATTCGACAGCCGACTGGCTTTGAAAGTTGAATTTTTTTGTAAATTAATTGGAAATTTTTTATTGGACTCGTATTATAGAGTGGGAGATAAAAGATAGGTTTAAGAGAAAGAAGTTGTAAATAGTTGTTAGTTTTAATATTCTCTGTTGGTCTTAAAGAATAAAGTTGTTAAATTTTATTTTAAATATTGAGCTCTGGGATAACTCTTTGCCTTTTGAATTTTAACAGATTAGAACACTGGGTAAGTCTTTTCTGTGTTGCTGGTTTAAATTAGCAGCGAAGTTTACCCCATGTTGTAACAGTTCAGAGGCTGTCATCTGTGATTTGAACGGGTTTAGACACATCCAGTCTGAGATTTGGATATGTTTGAATATATTTGGCGTACAAAAACATCCAGTAGATTGGAACACTTGCAGGTTAGTGTCCAGGATCATTAAATAAAACGTTAGGTGAGGCATTTTTTTTTTAATTTCAGTGACTTAGAAGTGAGGGAAATGGCTTTTAAAATTGCTAAACCTTAAAATGATTATCAAATTTTCCAAGAAAGTTTAGAAGGAAAGAAAAAGGGCATCCTTTTCGAATTAGCAAAGAGGTTAGATTTGTGTTTAACCATGGACAAAATTGTAAGGGAATTACTCAAACATTTAGGTGTATCAAGGAAAAATTAC
>NW_025205119.1:5230-10096 GCF_004010195.1 Chiloscyllium plagiosum | reverse complement strand
CATTCTCATGAGCACTCACCACCACACTCATCTTTTGCCGTTGACTGTCTTGAAGTTCTGGAATGCTGCTAGTTGTCAACCATTGTGAGGACTAATGCAAAGCACCTATTCAGTTCATCCTCCAATTCCTTGTTCTCCATTTCTCTGCAGCCACACTCATTTTCTAGTTGTCCAATGTTCACCCTTGCATCTCTTCCTTTTCATGATTTCAACTGAACTCCCGTAGTCTCCTTTTATATGGGGAGCAAGCTTATACGTTCTATATTCTCCAACTTATTGCTTTTTCAAATTATCCTCTGCTAGAGAAAGGCTTCCCAATCTAACAAAAAAGACTGAGTGAGAGTATTCCACGGAACTGACTGCTGAAAGCAACATGTAACTACACTAACCTTGTTCGCCATCATTGAGTGACACGACTCTGCTGCCTCACAGTGCCAGGAACTCGGGTTCAATTCCAGTCTCTCGAGCCTACCTGTGTGGCGTTTGTACAATCTCCCCATGTTTGCAATAGGAGAATTAACTCCTTTCATCTTTCCACTGTCTGTATTCGTGTTTATGCCACCGACAGTATTTTTGTTTTTGGTCGATGAAGAAATGCGACAAATGCAACCGGTTTTCGTAAGAGTGATCCTAGTGCTCGGGCTGCCCTGTGTGGTTATGAGGCCTGCCTGGCCACTGGTGTGAGTGCAGTGTCACTGGTTCCCACTCTATCTCTCTCAGTCCCTCAGTCCATCCATTACTGCATGCGGCCTTTCCTCGAGCCACTCCTGAGACTCCCCAGACCTCATCGCCTGGTACTGCATGCTCCCTATGCAGGACTGTGTACGCAACGACACTGGGCACTTTCTGACACACTAGTGATGCTGGGTAAAGACCCTGCTATTGAAAGGAACAGAACAACTAAAATCCAATTGAAAAACAATGCAGAGTAAACGGGCTGAATGGCATCCATCTGCTCTATCTCTTTCTGGTCTTTTGGATTGACTTCTGTTTATCCTTGTCCATCTGCAAATAGAAGCTCCATAGAGAACAAAGAAAATTTACAGCCCAGGAACAGGCCCTTCGGCCCTCCAAGCCTGAACCAATCCAAATGTATTGCCTAAACTTTTCGGTCAATTCCTCAGCATCTGTATCTCTCTGCTCCACACGTAATCATGTATCTGTCCAAACGAATCTTAAATGAATCTACCGTGCCTGTCTGTACCAATTCCATGTATATGACATCAACAGGCCTTCCTTCATCTAACAATTTGGTCTCTTCCTCGAAGAAATCTATCAAGTTTGTAAGGCACGCTCTCCCCCGCACAAATACCATGTTGCCCATCACCAATAAGCTTATTCCTTTCCAAATATAAATAGATCCTATGTCTCAGTACCCTCACCAGCAACTTCCCAACCACCGACCGCAAACCTAACCTGCAGTGTGACCAGTTCATTTAATACGCTATCTACTAACTCCTCAGCAGTGAGTCCATCCCCAGCTCCAGAGCCATCATGCGGTCAAACAAGAGCTGCAGCTGGACACACTTCTTGCAAGTGTAAGATTCAGGAACGTCAGACACGTTCCTCAGCTCACACATCAAGCAAGTCACATGCCACGGATCTGAGGTCCCCTGCCATTGTAGGCTAAGCTGTATATGAACTAACTAAAAGCAAACAACGCACTTAAGTAAATGAAAAAGAAGCATAACAAATAAAAGCCTTACCTTACAGAGTCTTTTTATTCCGGTTAATGCGGGGAGGGGGGGTGGGGGGTGTTCGTTAGGGAGATACAAATGTTGTATCTTGGTTATAGCCACTGCCCAGATATAAATTAAGCCCGAACCTTCCCGGCAGCCCACGCTTTACGCCTCCTTCTCTCCTCGCCGCGCTGGCAAAATGGAGGCCCGACTCCCGAGATAAGTCCCTTTTTATGCAGGTCAACTTAACCTTCACTGCAGCTCTCGCTTCACTCCTCCTTCTCTCCACGCCGCTCTGTCAAAATAGAGTTCGTTGTCCAGCAGTTTTGGTGGAGGTGATAGATATCAGATCCTGTCATCACTGGACTGATTCAGAGAACTCCTCTTTCCCAGTTAATGAAGTCACACTTAAGTATTTATTATCAAATCTGTCCATTTAAAGAAAAAAAATTCTTGTCAGAGTAGTACTGAAATGATATTTAAATATTGGTGCGACAATGAGTTTGGGAATTGGAAGGTAGTACAGTTAAATACAAAGAGCTGGTAGAGGAGACAGCACTTCCGATATGTGTATCATTGGGATTCCCGGGTCGGTAGGATATACACAAGAAGGACGGGATGGACTTGAACTGTCAGCAATCTCCTGGCAGGCAGGTTTGCTCTTGTCAATGTTAATATTATAGAGATTTGTTTGAGAGAGGGACAAGAGAGATGTCAATCCATTCGTCCAGAGAGCATTGTAGAATAGACAGTGAGTGGCTGGAAACAGTTGTTTAATGTAAAATAATTATCCAGCACTTTACTGGAATTGGACAGAGTATGTGATTCAATGTACGGATTGAAGGGACAAGGGAGGAAACTGGAATTGTCTGTTTACAATATAGCCTGTTTTATCGATAGTAGTTTGTAATCTTCTATTAGCTGAGAATAGAAGAGAAGAATTTACATCAGGGAAACTCAAACTAACTATCAGGTTAGGATCTGATGGCATTGGGCTGAAGTGTGTTTATGTCAACGCAATGATTATTATGGGTAAGGCAGATGAGCTTACAGCCTGAATCAATACATGGGACCATGATGTTGCAGCCATTGCAGGCACTTAGTTTGGGGAGGGACAGGACTGGGCGTTCAACGTTCTAGGGTTTTGTTGTGCTAGACTAGATAGAGAAGGAGGTAAAAGTGGTGGAGGAGTTGTATGACTAATCAGAGATAATGTTGCATTTGCACTTAGAGAGGACGTACTGGAGATCTCATCCACTGAGGCAATATAGTACGGTCAAAAATAAGATTGATACAATTACTGTGTTCGGATTATATGACAGACCTTTCAACAGCCACCGAGACTTTGAGAAAAGATGTGTGAGCCAGTTATGGAAAGGTGTAATAAAAACAGAGTTGCAATAGTGAATGACTTCAACATCCCCAATATTGACTGGGACTCCCTTACAGCTAGTTGTTTAGACGGGGCAGAATTTGTTTAGTACATCCAAGTAGATCACTTGAAATAATATGCGGAAATTCCACTACAGGAAGGGCCATACTGGACCTCGTATTGGCTAATAAGCCTGGACAGGTGAATGACATTTCAGGGGGATAGCATTTTGGAATCATTTTGGAAACTCCTTCAGTTTTCAGCTAAGAACATCGATAAGTCAGGACCTTTTGTGAAACAATCGAATTAGGGTCAAGCAAGTTACATCAGTATCAGGCAGGAGCTAGGGAGTGTTAGTTTGGAGGAGCAGCTATCAGGCAAATCCACATTTAGTATGTGGCAACTATTTATTAAATCTTGATTGCTATATCATCAGGCGAACGTCCTCACGACTGTTCGAATTTCAGTCCATTTTATTTGAACAGATATTTCGAGGTCGATGTATACCAGAGAACAGCAAGAGATAATGGATGATTGTGCCCTGTGTCCTTCACTGAACTAGCTTGTCTCTACAGGCACCTAACATTTTTATTGTGGGTCAGAGAACCTCAGAATTAATAGAGCACAGACGGAAGCCATTCAGTCCTACATACACCCACAAGGTCTCCAAGTACGTTATCTGAACGGAGAGAGAGTTATTGGAGATAGACAGAGAGAGAGAGAGAGACAGACAGAGAGAGAGAGAGAGAGAGAGAGAGAGAGAGAGAGAGAGAGAGAGACATAGAGACAGAGAGAGAGAATTAAATAGAAAGAAAGAATGTGAAGGGAGATAAACACAGAGGAGAGAAAACGGAGTGACAGAATGAGTGAGAAATGAAGGGGTGTGAAACGGTGATGAAATTGGATAGATCAGGAGACAGCATGAGGAGAAATAGACAGAAGATGGAAGTTTTATTTAAAAGTTCCCCTGAACCGCAAGCTCTTTGTCTGGGAGCCATACTCTGTGAGCCCCATGCTGATACTGGTTGTGATCCCAGATCATTTTTCTCCTTTAATATCACAGCGTTGAGTGGGTGACCGCTAAACAGAATCCAATAGACCAATTGACTGGTTCCAGAGCGAAAGTGTATTAATTTAAATAGACTGTGCCAACAGCAGCAGGAACTGATCACCCCCTGAGACACTGTGCTAGAGACTGGGCCAGAGAATCTCAATGAGGGGGATCACTGACAGAGGGGAAATCAGCATCTTAGCTGTGGGTCACGTCATGACTAAAAACGTTTGCACACCACTTCCATGGTTTAGTATACTACATTTCACTTCAGAAAGCTCGATATCATGAGTGTGTTTTAACAAACTTATCTCTTTGTACATTTCATATATTGGTTTGTCCAGATAATCATTTTGTCCCTGTATTTTGTGTTGGAATAAACACATTTCATTTTTGGGGAAGAAAGGACCTGTTCCGATGGGACAGACTATATCGGTCACCATGCTGGGACCAGAGTCCGAATGAATTGCATAACTAGGGCGGTAGACATGGATGTAAATGGAATAGGAGTGGTGGTGGGGGTGGGGTGGGGGAAACGGGAATCAATTATAGGGTTAATTCGAATAGCTGAATTAAAAGAGGAAGTAAGAGTGCAGAATTCAGGATAGATTATTAAAATCTCCAGCACAGACATAAAGAGGATAAAGTATCCAGAAATGGTTAACAAACAAACTTCAAGCACACTGGAAAACGAATGACAGTGAGAGGAAGGATGGTTAATACAGGACTGACGGTGTTATGTCTGAATGCATGCAGTATAAGGA
>NW_025205119.1:0-3628 GCF_004010195.1 Chiloscyllium plagiosum | reverse complement strand
GAGTGAGGGGAAGAACGGAGTATGGTGGTCATCACCAAAGAGAACGGGTTAGAAAACTGAATGGCCAGAATGTAGATAACTCATCTGGACCAGATGGACTACACCCCAGCCTTGTAAGTGACATAGCTGAAGATGTAGTGTAAGCATTGGTTGTGATCTTGCAGGAATGACTAGAAACAGGGAAGGGAAAAGTGGACTGGAAAATCGCTAACGTTACACCCCGTTTAACTAGGGATTAAAGCAGAAGACGGAAAATTACAGACTGATTAAGCTAACCTCAGTTGTGGGTAAGACCCTGAAATCCATCGTGAAGGATGCGATTTCTGAATACTTGATGTAGATGGTAAAGCAGGGCAGGATAAAACCTTGATGGGTTCATCAAGGGGCGGTCAGACCTGACAAACCCGCTAGAATGTTTTAAGGAAGTATTGAGCAGATTAGGAGAACCAATGGATATTTACTACCCGCAACTCAAGACGTTCTTTGGCAAATTGCTACACTGGAGGTTAGTGAGAAAGGGGATCCCTGGTGTCAGAGGCAACGCGCTAGCATCGATAGAAGCTAGCAGAGAGTAAGGATAAAATGTGCCTTCTCACGATGGCAGTCAGTGACAAGCATTGTTCCACAAGACTCAGTGTTGGGATCACCAAATTTCACATTGTACAGTTAACGATTTTGATGAAGGATCTGAGGGCACTTTGGCTAATTTTTAGTTTTAAAATCACTAGAGAGTGGAAACAGGCCTTTTGGCAAATTAAGTCCACACCAACGCTCCGAAGAGTAACCCAACCAGACCCATTCTCCACTGACTAATAACCTAATGTATGGGCAATTTTGCATACGCAGTTCACCTAATCTACGCATGTTTGGACTGCAAGAGGAAAACAGAACACATGCAGATATGGGGAAAATGTGAAAATGCAAAACTGGCAGTGACCGGAGCTGGGAATCGCACCTGGGCCCCTAGCACTGTGAAGTAGCCGCACTATCCACTAAGCCACCATGACACACACAGCCAGGTGTTCAGACAGAAAAATATATGAAGAGGGTCAGATAGCATTGAAGAGGTGGAGAGCTTGCAGAAACGTGATCCACTGAATCTCCTCAACTTCCCACACCTCGGTACTTGAACCCCACCCTGCCGACCACAACAAGGATAGACCCCCATGGTCCTCAACTTCCTCCCCACCAACCTCCAGATACAAGTCATCATCCTTCAGTTGTGTAAAACGCGCGCCTACACCTTTCCCCTGACCTCCATCCAAGGCCCCAAAGGATCCTTCCACACTCCGTAGACATTGTACTGTGTCCATTGTTCCCCTTCTTCTGCACATTGAGGAGACCGGATGTCAAATGTTCGAACGTTTCAGGGAACATCTCTGGGACACACACACACATACACACACACACACACACACACACACACACACACACACACACACAATGACCCCACCACTCTATGGCCGAACACTTTAACTCTATCTCCCAATCTGTCAAGGGCATGCCAGTCCTGGGGCTGCTTCACTGTCAAACTCAAGCCAACCAACACCTGGAGGAACAACATCTCATCCTCCACCTTGGGACCGTCCAACCACACTGTATCAATGTCAATTTCACCAGTTTCCTCAACTCACCTTCCTCCACCTTATCTCGGATCTAACACTCCAACTTCGGACTGCTTCTTTGAACTGTCCAATCTCTCCATCTTCTCTGACCTTCACGATCACAACCCACCTTCGTCTAACGCTCGTCTTCCACGCTACCATCCCGCGAGCCTCACACTCCTATTTATCTTTCAGCCACTTCCGCCCACCCCACTCGCTCCTGACAAAGAGCTTATGCCTAAAATGTCGCACCTCCTGCTCATTGGATGCTACCTGACCGGTTGTGATTTTCCAGAACCACGCTTTTGGACTGTGATCTCTAGCATCTGTAGTACTCCCCTTCGCCTGCAGAAAGATGTGGGCAGGTTGGGAGATTGGGTAAAGAACTGCTCGATAGAGTATAGTGTGCGAATGTGTGTGGTCGTGCTTCTTGTCAGAAAGACAATAGACATGGACTATTTTCAATATTAGAAATAAAATCAGAAGTCTGAAGTGCAAAGAGACTTTGGAGTTCTAGGCAAGGAGTCTCTCAAGGTGGACTTGCCGGTTGAAACTAGTTAGGACGGCATATACATTGATACATTCATTTCAAAAGAGTGTGAATATAAAAGCAGGGACATACTTCTGAGGCTGTATAAGGCTCTGGTCAGACTACATTTTCAGTATTGTGAGCAGTTTTGGGCCCCGTATCTCAGGAAGGATGCACTGGCACGGAGGATGTTCAGAGAAGATCCATAAGAATGGTTCCAGAAATGAAAAGCTTAACATATGTGGAACATTTGAGAACTCTGGGTCTATATTTGGTGGAGTTTAGAAGGATATGTGGGGATCTAATTGAAACTTGCAAAATACTGAATGACGAGGGCAGAGAGGACGTTGGAAAAATGTTTCTATTGATAGGACAGACTAGGACCCAAGGGCCCAGCATAAAGCGAAGACCTTTTAGAACAGAGATAAGGAGAAACTTATTCAGCCAGAGAGTGGGGAACCTGTAGAATTCAAGGCCACAGAAGCTGTAGAGACCTGGTCATTAAGTATATTTAAGACTGAGATCGATAGGTTCTTGATTGTCAAGGAGATCAAGGGTTATGGGGAGAAAGCGGGACAGTGGCGTCGAGAAGCTTAACAGCCATGATCAAATGGCGGAGCAGACTCAATGGGCTGAAAGGCCAAATTTATGCTCCTATGTCTTCTGGTCTGACGGCTAAAGTTGGCTGTCCTCTTCCCTCACTATAGATGCGTCCTGAATCTGACCTTATGATTTATAAAGAGGCATGTTCCAATACTGATAACTGGCATTATCATTATCTCTCCCTTCAGTCTCATCTGCAATTTCCTCCAATTCTCTCTGATTTCTGTCCCCTCCACGATGTCATAATCACATAGTAATTGAAGTCCAATAAATGATACTTCATCATAGTTCATTTACATCAATTACATCAACAGAATGACCCTCACTTGCCCCTTCTGATCCTTGAATAACAATCTGAATTGTATTTATCATGGACAATTCCCTGTTAACATATCCATGCAGTTTGCCTGTTATAATCCATGTTGTTTTGAGCACCTTTTCACACCAGATTATGGACGATAAAAGTTATCTCAGCATTATAATCACTGATCAATAATTTCAGGCTGTACGTTTCCACTTATAAATGACGAAACTGGTTTATGTTCCAATAGTCCTCTGTCATTACTCCCATATCCAAGGCAGTTGAGTGATTACACACAAGAAATCTGCTATCTCCAACATCATTTCCCTCAGTCACTCCCGCATTTCCCTTGCTGAATGTGTAAGTTTTAAACGTTATTTTGAATTTTAATAAAATCAATATTGAATTGAAAGGGGTTAACTGGAGCTTTTTGTTCACCGACTATGATTATTGTCAATCTCTGTGGATCCTAATAATCCCAGTGGAGGTTTCGATCGATAAACGATAAATGGGCTCTGTCAATGTGTTATGCCATAGTGTGAGAGGGAGCATCACCGAAGCACTAACAAGGATCAGCACCCCCAGAGAGAA
>NW_025205118.1:1828-10095 GCF_004010195.1 Chiloscyllium plagiosum | reverse complement strand
TTGGTGGATATCAGTAAATGGGTATTTGGGGCATAGTGCCATTACATTAGAAATTTGGTGTGAGTGCCAATATATTGGAGAATTGGAGCACAGCATGTTTGAATTGGAGAATAGGGGCAGGGAATCAATAAAAAGAAGAAATGTTCTATTGTCAGTAAATTGGAGACTCAGTTCAGTGCACCACTAAATGAAAAAAAATTAGCAGGGCACCTGTACGTGGAAAAAGTGTATCACGGGACGACTACATGAAAGAAATTGGAAAATTCATGCAGGTATCATTCAATTCTAAGTGGGAAAACTGGGACAGTTTTATACTCAAAGGGAGAGTTGGTGCAGTTCCCGGATTTGTGCAGGATTGGTATGTGGGAGAATTGGTGCAGCGAACCTGAAGTAGACCCATAGAGATGTACAGCACAGAAACAGACCCTACGGTACAACGTGTCCATGGCTAAATTTAAGAATTCTGGCAGCACTCCACTAAATCAACCTGGCAAAGGAAACACTGACTACATGAAGAAGACCCAAAGACACAAACACCAAACACCACCAACTTCATCAGCAAGGACAGTATCGTTAAGCTAGTGGACCTATGCTTTACCACCCATTTCGTGTTCAACGTCAAAACCTACAGACAATCCAACGGAACAACCATGGGATCTCTGATATCAGGGTTCTTAGCAGAGACAGTAATGCAGAGAATCGAACAAACAGCTCTGCCAACTATCCAACCCAAACTTTGGATCCGCTATATTGCTGACACCTTTGTTGTCTCTAAAAGAAACAGATTAGAGAAAATCCTCAAAACCATCAATAATACCTTTACTGGAATAAAAGTTTCTAAAGAGGAGGAAAACAACATCAAAGTGCCATTCCTAGTTGTCACAGTAGAGTGAAGGGCCAATGGGGAACTTCAAACCAGCGACAAAAGGAAAACAACACATACGGACCAAATATTGAAATACAGAAGCAATCATCCCACATCCACAAACGAAGCTGTATCAGAACATCATTTCAATGAGTCACCACACACTGCAGCACAGAGGAACTACGCAGAGAAGAGGAAAATCACCTATTCAGGTGAAAGCAACATACACGAGCTATGCTTCGTCCAGAAGCTCACTGAAGATGTTACCTTGTAAGGTGACAAAACGTCTGAAAGTGACCCTTCCAGCTCAGCGAGCAAATCTACACCCAGAAACAGACCGTTCATCCAACTCATTCATGCCGACCAAATATCCTAAACTAATCTACTCCAATGTGCCAGCACTTGGCTCATATCCTTCGAAGCCCTTTCCTTTTTAGATGCCCAATCAGAAGTCTTTTAAGCATTGAAATTGCACCCGAGTCCACCAATTTCTGTAATAACTCATTCCATACATGCACCAACCTCTGTGTGAAAAAAGTTACCCCTTAGGCCCCTTTTATTTTTTTCCTTCTCACTCTAAAACTATGCCCTCTAATTCTCAACTTCCCCACTCACGGACAAGACCTTGTATATTTACCTTATCCATGCCCCTCATGATTTTATTAACCTCTGTAAGATCACCCTCAGACTCCGATGCTTCAGGGAAAACAGGCCCAGCCTGTTCAGCTTCTTTTTATAGCTCAATCCCTCCAACCCTGGCTACATCCTTGTAATTCTTTTCTGAACACTTTCAAATTTCGCAACATTCATCCAATAGGAAAAAGACCACAATTGCACACAATGTTCCACAAGTGGACTAATCAATATTCTGGACAGCCGCAACATGACCTCCTAATTCCTATACTCAATGCTCTGACTGACAAAGCAAAGCTTACCAAATGCCTTCTTCACCGTCCTGTCAACCTGCGACTTCATATTCATGGAATTATGAACCTGCACTCCAAGGTCTCTTTGTTCAGCAACACTCCCCAGGACCTTAAAATTAAGTGTGTAACTCCTGTCCTTATTTACTGTTATAAAGTGTTGCATCTCATATTTATTTAAATTAACTCCGTCTGCCACTCCTCAGCCAAATGGCCCATATGATCAAGATCCTGTTGCACTCTGCAGTAGCCTTCTTCACTCTCCTCCACACTTCCAATTTTACTGTCTTCTGCAAACTTCTTGTCTGTCCCACCTATGGTCACTTCAAAATCATTAATACAAGCGACAAAACGCAGTGAACTCATCATTGATCGCTATGACACACCGCTGATCACAGGCCTCATATCCAATTTTGCATCCAAATGGCTAGTTCTCCTTGTACTCCGTGTGATCAAAGCTTGCTAGCTAGTCTACCATGAGGAACCTTGTCAAATACCAAGTCCATGAAGATTACACCCACCACACTGCCCTCATCAATCCTCTTTGTTACTTCTTCAAAAACTCAATCAAGTTTGAGAAACATGATTTACCGTGCACAAAACCATGTTAACGCTCCTTATTCAGTCCTTTCATTTCCAAATATGTGTAAGTCCTGATCCTCTGGATGTTCTCCAACAACTTGCACACCATTGATGTCAGTCTCACTAATCTATATTTTTCTGACTATTCCATACAATGTTTCTTAAATAGCCCCACCATGTTAGCCAAGCACCAATGTACAGTCGGCCGACCGCACCGTAACTGGTTACCTCACTTCACCAGCCTGGGTAGCTCACCGGTAGCTCACCAACATCTCAAACATGTTTCTTCCTATTCTCATGCTGCTGCTGCTCAACTCTCTCACTGCCCGCCACATCCTTGTGGCCAGCAGAGCTCGCCAGGCCCTGAAGAGTGCAGAGGCTGTGCTGGGGAGATGGGCAGAGACCCGAAACTGAAGAGCAGATAGACCTCCATCTTTCTGCACTTCACCATCTCCGGCTGCTACGTGGTTCTGTCGGCGCACATCACTCTCATCCACATCTGTGCCAGGGTTACCTTCTACGTTGTTCCTCAGGCTGAGCTCGTCCCCCACCTGCCCAGCACCTGTGGCTCACTGTGCATGCTCAGATCTGAAAGTTGAATGGAAAAGAAGGTGGGAAAATAACGGGTGGCTCCAAACCTTCTGTCAGAAATCACATGAAATCACAAGCTTTCGAAGTGAAGTGAGGAAGTAACAACACTTCGAAAGTTTTTGATTTCAAATAAACATGTTGGAATGTAAAGTGGTGTCGTGTGACTTCTGACCTTCTCCTCTCCAGTCGAACACCGGCGCCTCCACATCAGTCTCTGATTGTGGTGGACCACATTCTACATCATGATGTATGCCGAGCCGGAATGTCTGATATTAGTCACCATTGAAAATAACGTAAAACGTGCAAATTCCTGGCTCGTCCACCAAATCAGTTCCTTCTTGTTCCGTCCTCAGAAACAGAACTTCGAAAAAAAAACTTCGAGTTGTGTTGGCGATTTCTGATTGCAAGTTAGAATGTTTTGCAGCATCATTTTCTGTCCAATTAACGCTTTGGTGAAGTGCCTTAGAATTATGTATGATCTGAAGCATGGTTGCAATTGATTGCTGTGAGGAACTAACATCGTGATCAAACATGATTTAGCAATATGGTAGAACAATCTGGAAGTCCTCCTCCTATTCTCACACAGGTCGATAGATTACATGAGGCTCATACCTTAGTCAGATTTTAGAGAGAAGAATTTAAACCAGCTAGAGTGAGACCAGGACAACAGCAGGCCAATAATCAATGAATGAAACATTTAACAAACAGAGAGCCAATATCGACAGTATAGATTTATGTTTACTGCATATTGTTGTGGGTCAGGTCAGATCCCCTCAAAGTATTCCAAGAAGGTAGCCTAGACTCGAACTTTTCTTTTAGTTTAAAGGCAGATGTGTAGTTGTTATCCCAGGAGTGATGCAGCTGGTCAAACCAGTCGGCTTTAAGCAAAACAGACTTTATTTATAGTTGAAACAAGAATGAAAGACAACGTAATTTAGAATCACTCAACCATTTGAAACCCCATCCGACTTAACCTAACAAATTAACAAGGCGCTGTTCCAATTCCCGCAATATCACATAATCACAAACCTTGGCAACAGCGAAACACAAACACTGGTCATTACAAACAGGCGAGATTTCAGAGAGCGAAGCCAGTAAAGAATCATCTGCTGAAGCATGGAACATTTATACCGCTATAAAGGTTTCTGCTACAGCTACCACCAGCTTCTCTGCTACAACTAAAGCAAACCGTAAAAGGCTGAACTGGCGGATCTGGCCACTCCCTTGCCAATGGAAAACGATACAATTTGGCGCCTCTGCCTTTACCAGCTATCTTGAGAGTAAAAGCAAAACCCTCGCGCACACAGCAACCCATCCACTGGACGAAAACAGCAACTTCTTCAATAAAATTAAATCTTTGGGGAGAATTATCGAATTATTTTGTGCCAGAACATTTGGAAACGCTCACTTTGGATCTAATGAATGGCCCTCAGGGACACTGACAGGTTGCTTTTGCAAACTTACCTCTAGGACGAAGGGCCAGTGGAAGGTCATGAGTTTTGTATTGTTGAAAAGAGAGTGGGCAATTGGAATCGAAGATCCAGGCCATTTGGAGAACTTTAATATCAGAACAAAGTACAAAGGGACTGGTAATTGTTGCAGAGAAAAGACATAGATCCAGTGTAGCTGTGAATTACAGAAGGAAAATAAGTTCTGACTGAAAGCAAAACCATAAGAGCGAAGGTACATATACTCAGTGGGTATTACATATACTCAAGGGAAAATATCAAAGTGGAGGACAGAATCAAAGAGTGAATTTGCCAAATTCAATATTGAGCCCGAAAAAGCTGCAAAGAGCCCCAGAGAAAATGAGATGCTGTTCCCCTAACTTGTGTTGGTCTTCACTGGAATGCTGCTGTGGTCTAGCACTAACTTTGTTCACATGTAATAAAGATAGTGTACTGAAAGCATTCTCGCAATATGTGCTTGGTCTCCTGAGTGCACAGAAGACTGTTGTGGGCAGTCAATACAACAAACCAGATTGAAATATGTACACCTTGTGGGAGTGTTTGGGAATTTGGACAAAAAGCAGAGAGGAGATAAAAAGGTAAGTCCTACACGTGAGAGGTGGTTAACAAATTGGGGGTGATGGAGGAAAGATCCAAAGTGCGTTGATATGATTGGTCTGTTTGGAACGATGAGAAGATGTGTATGATGGTGGGAGATCATCTTTGGAAAGATGCGTATGATGGTGGAAGATCATCCTTTGAATGCACTGCTAGTCATATGATAGTGAGGAGAAAGAATACGCTCTCGTGGGTTTGACAGAAATCTATCTCTGCAAATGCTGTCAGATCGACAGGATTTTTTCAACACTTTGTTTCTATGTCAGATCTCCAGTAGCTGCGGTACTTTGCGTTAGCATTGATTTGTCTTTTGTTCCACCCGACAACATGAGCTGTCATTCCCTGCACTAGTTTGATGAAACACCTTATAACTGTTGCCTGGATATCTAAGCAGAGTACATCCACTGCAATCTCTTCACAGCACACCTTCCTTTCTTAAAGAACAATAATTCCATTAAAGATGACTCCTTTGTCCAAATCCATGTTGGTTCTGCCAAACAATTTGATATATTCAATCTATTCTGCAAAGGTGTACTGAATAATAACTGTTAACATTGTCTAGCAACCATTAGTCTGTGTCTTGGTCGTCCAGGTGCTCAAGATGCTCCCCATTTCTTTTATAACACATTGTTCATTAAATAATAGCTCTCAGGGATTTGTAAAGCCATAGAGTCAGAGACATGTATAGCACAGAAATAGATCTTTGATCCAACTGGTCCATGCTGACCATATGCACTAAATTAATCTCGTCCCATTTCCCAGCACTTGACCCAAATTCCGCTGAACCCTTCTTATTCAGATACTCATCCAGATGCCTTTGAGATGCTGTAATTGCACCAGTGCCCAATATTTCCTCCGGCAGCTCATTCCAATCATGCTCCACTTTCTGAGTGGAAAAAGTTACCTCTTGGGTCCTTTTTAAATTTCTCACCTCTCACCAGAAATCTACGCCCTCTAGTTTTGGGCTCACCCACGCTGTCTATTTAACTAATCCATGCCCAGCATGACTTTATAAACCTCTACAAGCTCACACCTTAACCTCTGGCGCCCCAGGGAAAGTAGCCCCAGCCTATCCCGACTCTGTGATTTGTTCTGACTCAAAATCTGACGAGGCTGTTTGGTATAACTCTCTCAATTCAGGAATTAAACTTCCATCGGAAAAAGTGAACTGAATAAGTCAGTCTCTGTCTCTTCCTTCATCTGACGTTATGATTTTATTCACATTTGAAGATTGTCATAAAACTCAATTTCCAAGTCATGTTCCTTTTTTTGAACACTACACCGCCACCACACCACCAACACATACCCCTGTCCCCAAACAATCCAGTTCATTCTATAAGCTTGAGATATAGCTACAACAAGTCAATAAGCATCTCGGTGTTCTTATTTCTGATGATTCACCCTCGGTGAGAACAATGTTTTTGAACTTTCCAGGTTATTTTGCAAAGTTGGAATCAATGGGGACTCGTTGCATTATTCCCAAGGCAAATTCACCATTTTATGAGTCAATCTTTAATCCAACTTTATATACTGGAACTGAATTGTAATCTGCATGCTTGCCTCAAATTCACATTTTCTCTTTCACGAAGTCAGTAGTTGCATCATCGGTCAATGTTAGTGACCAACATGCTCCTGATGTGTAAATTATCGGTTTGGGGAATACAATAAAATCGAAGCCTTTGAAAGTAAAAGATGTAAAGCCTCCATACTTCTGATTTTTTCCTTTTGATCAATAGTTGAGGAAGACTGTGCCCTGTGTAACACAACTAAGATTTTAATAGCCATTTCCTTTCCAGATGTACTGCACTCTGAGAACAATCCCACCTTTGCAATTGGTGCCCCACCTAAAGTTCAAAAAAGAGGTTTAGAGTGTCTAGCATTATTTCAATGAAGGTGTGAAAATGCACACAAAACTCAACCATTCGGGCCTTCGAATTTCCTCGGTCATTCAATAAGGTAATGGCTGATCTGATTTGAACACAAATTCGACGTTCTAGAGTAACCTTGATAATTTTCATCCCAGTGATAATCAGAAATCTAACTACTTACAGATTAAAAAGTATATAAAATTTCTACATTCCATTAGCTTTTGAGGCACGGCATTTCCAAGTCTTGCATACCTCCCAGAGAAATCAGTTCTAATAATCCTTGTCTAAATGAACGACACGTTGTTTTTCAACTCTGATTCTGGTGTTCGGATGAGGGGACTCAGTTATATTTCACAAAAACAGATTGATTGTCGATAATGACTCCAGTGTAGAAAGAGACACTGAGTCTTGTGTTGACTCTACAAAGGTTCAAAATGCATACATTCAAATTTCTTAAGGTCTCATGGTCTAAATGACTTTCGAGGGACATATTCATCTTGTCCACAATCTTTTAGTGCTTTCTTTTCTGAAGGAGAAACCTTGTGGAAGAAGAAATGAAGTGTTTTGGAGTTTAATCGTACAGCTGTATAATATAAAAATCATTCATTTCAATGGAAAGAACAACATTTTAATGTTCATTCTGGCAAAAAGCTAATAGGAATTAAACTAATGTATTAAAACATCATGATTCTGGCAAGCAATGCGATTTATTTCATTAACTTTGGTGAGGCATAGAAACCATGTCGAAAAGTTCTTTTGAATAGTATGTCCAACTGCCTCTTAGGAATGCCTTGACATTGTTCACCAAATACATTTATTCATTGGAGAAATAGAAGAGTAAGTTTAGAAAGTTACAACTGAGGGCTGACATGGCGCCATTGTGCAATCCTTCATGCTGGGCTAGTTGCCCAGGGTTCCAAGTCCCAATTTCTCCTCAGCCCTCTCCTTGCACAAGTTGATTTAAAAGGATGAAATGTTATACTTTGTACCTACCCCATGGAATAACTTACTCTCTGCATCATGTTAAAGTTAAGCCAAAATAATTAGGTCTCTCGTGTTCCTCTAAGACGTCAGTGCCTCTGAAAGCTGGGAGTCATTGTCCATGTGTCTCTGTGGATCACAGAGCTCACTTTAATTGCTGCACAATAACTTGTTTGTTAGAAATAGTGTGTTTAATGAGATCTGCTCACCCACTCACTGGAGGATTGCCTTCTGTATAAATCAAGTGCCTTTCAATGCTTTGCCTCATTTTGACTGCTTCCACTTTCACCTGAAAATGGGATCACAGGACCTTCCAATAGAAATCCTCTTTCCCATTCTTGCAATCTTTGGAATTCCTGGTAAGTGGTCAAAAAAGTTCCGTGATTGTTTT
>NW_025205118.1:0-1609 GCF_004010195.1 Chiloscyllium plagiosum | reverse complement strand
CTAACCAAGGAAGTTCAGGAGCATATTGAGTTGAAAGATAAAGCACACAGAGGCGCAGAAATCAGTGACAGGCCTGAAGACTGGGATAAATTCAGAACTCAGCAAAGGAGGACAGAAAAGAGAGAGAAAGTAAACTGATAGCCAAGCAATAAGGAAGTTAAAAACTGACTGTAAGAGCTTCATTAAATACGTAAAAAGGACAACAGTGAATAGCAAAGGAGGACTGAAAAAAGAGAGAAAGTAAACTGAGAGCTCGCCAGTAAGGAAAATATAATCTGACTGTAAGAGCTTCTTTAATTATGTTAAAAGGAAGAGAGTGATCAGTGTGAATATGACCTGCAGAGATAATCACAAGATACAAGGAACTGGGAGAGAACTTACGCAGATATTTTGCATCACTACTTACAATCGATGATACTTCAAACATGTCATAA
The DNA here is from genome assembly GCF_004010195.1 of Chiloscyllium plagiosum. Classification (NCBI taxonomy): domain Eukaryota; kingdom Metazoa; phylum Chordata; class Chondrichthyes; order Orectolobiformes; family Hemiscylliidae; genus Chiloscyllium; species Chiloscyllium plagiosum. The sequence continues at coordinate 1,175 of NW_025205118.1, read as the reverse complement.
CTTCTAAATAATATAGTGGAGAAACTGAGGCCTTTCTCAATCACTAAGGATGGAGTATTAGACAGCCTAATGATGCTGAGGGCAAGTAAGTTCCCTTGCCCTGATGGCTTGCAGCCTAGAATGAAAAAGAGGTATCTACGGAAATAGTGGATGCATTCAATTAGATTTCCTACAGCATAGAAACAGGTCCTTTGGCCCAACAAGTCCACACTGACTCTCCAAAGTGCAACCCACCCAGACACAATCCCAAAAATTTACCCCTGACTCATGCACATGGCACTATGTGCGTGGCCAATTTACCTGATCTGCAGATTAGAGAGGAAACCCATGCAGACGCAGGGAGAACTACCAAATGCCAGACAGGAAGTCGACAGAATTCAGAATTGAACCCAGGTCCCTGGTATTGTGAGGTTGCAGTGCTACCCAATGAGCCAACATGCCACATGAGTTGCAAGCTCCCAAAATCCTTGGAATTGGAGTAGTGCCAGAGTTAATGGTTTCTGTGCCAGTTGTGTTCAAAACGGCAAGGGGTGGGGAGAGGTGTGAGCAAAGAGTAACTATATCTGTTGTTAAAAATGTATTGGAATCAATTACTAAAGATGCAACAGCATAATATTTTCAAAATCCTAATCTCAACAGAGACAGGACAGCTTCATGAAAGTTAATTCTTTTTCTGACAAATTGATTTGAATTTTTTGACGAAGACTCAACCAGAAAGACAGAGGGGCAACTGTAAATATTTTATGTTGAACTTTGTGAAGCCCCTCAATAAGGTAGCTACGGAAGATTAAGCCATTAAATAAGACCCCCATGCTATTGGAGGTAGTGCGTTGCTATGGATAGAGAATTGGCCGCAGGCTGAGAAGCAATGATTGAGGATAAGGGTTTTCATTCAGTTTGGTGGTCTATGGCCATTGGGTTTCCACAGGGATCAGTGCTGGCATTACAACTGCTTACAATATATATTAATAACTTGGAGGGAGGAAGTGAATGTACCGTTGCCAAACTTGCAGATGACACCAAACATAACTGGAAAGATAGATTATGAGAGGAACACCAACGGTTACAGAGAGATATTGATGGGTTTGCGAGCAACAACTTGGCAAATGCAGTAAAACATGTGATTGTATGAAGATGTTCATTCTAGAAAGTAGAACAAGAGACAGAGGTTTATT
>NW_025205117.1:4985-10094 GCF_004010195.1 Chiloscyllium plagiosum | reverse complement strand
GGGGGGCAGAGATGTTGGGAAGAAAATTGCAAGTCAAGAAGACCGTGGTGAGTCTGAGGGTTGTGACTGAAAAAAGGTGGGGGAGGTGAAATGAGAAAGCTGGAGAAATCTGCATTCATCCCTTGTGTTGGAGGGTTCCGAGGCGGAAGGTGAGGTGCCCTTCCTGCAGGCGCCGTGTTGCTATGGTCTGGCGATAGAGGAGGCCAAGGAGCTGCACGTCTTTGCCGGAGTGGGTGCGTGAGTTAAAGTGTTCAGCCACAGGGTGGTTGGGTTGGTTGGTGCGGGTGTCCAAGAGGTGTTCTCTGAAACATTCTGCAAGTAGGCGGCCAGTCTCCCCAATGTAAAGGAGTCTAAATCTGGTGCAGCAGATGCAGTAAATGATGTGTGTGGATGTGCAGGTGAATTTCTAACCATATGGAACGATCCCTTGCGTCCTTGGAGGGAAGTGATGGGGGAGGTGTGTGTGCAAGTTTTGCATTCCTTGCAGTTGCAGGGGAAGGTGCCGGGAGTGGAGTTTGGGATGGTGGCGGTTGTGGACCTGTCAAGTGAGTCACGAAGGGAGTGGTCTTTTCGGAACGCTGATAGGGGTGGGGAAATATATCCCTGGTGGTGGGGTCCGTTTGGAGGTGGTGGAAATGACGACGGATGATACGATGCATATGGAGGTTGGTGGGGTGGTAGGTGAGGACCAGTGTGGCTCTGTTCTTGTGGCGATTGGAGGGGCGGGGCGCAAGGGCGGAGGAGCGGGAAGTGGAGGAGATACGGTGGAGAGCAACGTCGATCATGTCTGGGGGAAATTGCGGTCTTTGAAGAAGGAGGTCATCTGGGTTGTTCGGTTTAGGAAATGGTCTTCCTGGGAGCAGATGCGGGGGAGACGAAGGAATTAGAAATATGGGATGGCGTTTTTACAAGGGGTAGGGTGGGAGGAGGTGTAGTCTAGGGAGCTGTGGGAGTCAGTCGGTTTACAGTAAATGTCCGTGTTGATTTGGTCGCCCGAGATAGAAATGGAGAGGTGGAGGAAGGGGAGGGAGGAGTCTGAGACGGTTCAGGTAAATTTGAGGACGGGGTGGAAAGTGTTCGTCAAGGGGATGAACTGTTCAACCTCCTCGTGGGATAACAAGGCTGCACCGATACAGTCATCGACATAGCGGAGGAAAAGGAGGGTTGGTGGTGCCAGTGTAGCTGCGGAACCTGGACTGTTCCACATATCCTACAAAGAGGCAGGCATAGCTGGGGCCCATGCGGGTATCCATGGCTACTCCTTTGGTTTGAAGGAAGTGGAAGGATTGTAAAGAGAAGTTGTTCAGAGTGAGGACCAGTTCAGTCATTCGAAGGCGGGTGTCAGTGGAAGGGTACTGGTTGGCACGGCGGGAAAGGAAGAAGCGGAGGGGGTTGAATCATTCGTGATGGGGGATGGAGATGTACAGGGACTGGATGTCCATGGTGAATATAAGGCATTGGGGACCGGGGAAGCGAAAAGCATGGAGCAGGTGGTCGCCGTAGGTAGTGTCCCGAACGTCAGTGGGGCGTTCAAACACTAAGGGGTCAGGACCCTGCCGAGGTATGCAGAAATGAGTTCTGTGGGGCAGGAGCAGGCTGAGACAATGGGTCTGCCGGTGCACTCAGGTTTGTGGATTTTCAGCAGAATGCCGAAACGGGCTGTACGGGGTAGTTGGACTATGAGGTTGGAGGTGGTGGATGGGAGATGCTCTGAAGTGATGAGGTTATTGGTTGTCTGGGAGATGATGGTTTGGTGGTGGGAGGTGTAGTCATTGTCAAGGGAGCAGTAGGAGGAGGTGTCCACGAGCTGGCGTTTAGCCTCTGTGGTGTAAAAGTCAGTGTGTCCGCGAGCTGACATTTAGCTTCAGCGGTGTAAAGTGTCCGCGAGCTGGCGTCCGCCACAAATTCACCTGTACCTCCAAACACATCATTTACTGCATCCGCTGCATCCGTTTTAGTCTCCTCTATATTAGGGAGACAGGCCGCCTACTTGCGGAACGTTTCCGAGAACAACTCTGGGACACCCGGACCAACCAACCCAGCCACCCTGTGGCTCAACATTTCAACTCCCCCTCCCACTCCACAAGGACATGCAGGTCCTTAGACTTCTCCATCGCCAGACCATAGCAACACGATGGCTGGAGAAAGAGCGCCTCATCTTCTGCCGAGGAACCCTCCAACCACAAGGGATGAACTCAGATTTCTCCAGTTTCCTCATTTCCCCTCCCCCACCTTGTCTCAGTCCCAACCCTCGAACTCAGCACCGCCTTCCTGACCTGCAAACTTCTTCCTTACCTCTCTTCCCCCACCCCCTCCACGCTCACTTTAACCTCCTTGCCCCCTTCGCCCCTCCCCCAAGTCCCTCCTCCCTACCTTGTATCTTAGCCTGCTTGACAACTCTCCTCATTCCTGAAGAAGGGCTCATGCCGAAACGTCGATTCTCCTGCTCCTTGGATGCTGCCTGACCTGCTGCGCTTTTCCAGCAGCACATTTTTCAGCAATGATCTCCAGCATCTGCAGTCCTCACTTTCTACAGCTGTACAAGTTAATGGTAAGGCCACACATGGAGTACTGGGTACAAGTGTGGTTGCCTTTCCTTAGGACAAATGTTCAGAAATTGGAAGCATGAGAAAAGATTTACTGGGATGTCACACACACTGGAAGGTTTAAGTTATAAGGGGAAAGTGGGTAGGCTGGGTTTTGTTTTTAACCTCGAATGTTGGACGCTCAAGGGTAAACTTATGTAGGTTCAACAAATCATGGGGGGGCATAGATAAGGTAATATCCAAAGACTTTCCCCCAACTTAGGGATAGTAAGACATTAGTTCAATTTGAGAGGGGAAAGATTTAAAAGGGATTTTTTTCACACAGATGGTGGTGCGTGTATTGAATAAGCTGCCAGTGGAAGTCGATACAGTTACAATACTTTAATGACATTTGAACAGGGGCATGGATAGAAATATTGGCAGGATATGTGCCGAATGTGGGTGAGTGGGACTACTCCAGGGATGTGTCGGTCAGGTGAATTAGCCATATGAAATGCACGATTACAGGGATACGGTAGGTGCGTGAGCCTAATTCAGATGGAATTTGGAGAGTCGGTGTGGAATTGTTGAATAGACTAACTTGTTGCCACACTTTTGGGATTCTATTCGATGATCTCTAGTTCAGAAAATCTGGTTTGAATGCATATGATGGATCGGTTTCCGTTCAGTATGACTCTGAAATCAGACAGTATGTGACCTGAACGGTGAAACACAACTCTTTGACACATCTGATACAGTCATAAAGATGGATACATGAAAACAGACTCCTCTGTTCAACTTATCGACCTTCACTGTCCTATCCAGATGTGACGCCACTTTCAAGGAATTGGGAACCTGCATTCCAAGTCCTCTTTGTTCAGCAACAGTCCCTTGGACCTTACCATTGAGTATCATGAAGAATCATCCTGATTTGCCTTTCCAAAATGCAGCACCTCACATTTATCTAAATAAACTCCAACGACAACTTCTTGGCCCAGTGGCCCGTCTGATCAAGACCTTGTTCTCTGAAGTAACCATCTTCGCTGTCCACTGCACCTCCAATTTTGGTGGCATTTGTAAACTTGAGAACCATACCTCTGATGTTCATATCCAAATCGTTCAAATAAATGATGAAAAACAGTGAATCCAGCACCGATCCTTGTGACTCGCCATTGGTCACAGCCCTCCACCTGAAAATCAATCCTCCACGATCAACCTTTTTCTTCTACCTTCGAGCTAGTTCTGTATCCAGATAAGTATATTATTCCGTGTGGCGTATCCTTACTAACCAGTCCGCCATGAGGAACTTTGTTGAACACCTTACTGAAGTCAAATAGATCATGTCCACTACTCTGCACTCGTCAATGCTATTTGTTTCTCAAAACAACTCAATGAAATTAGTCAGACTCAATTACGGACACACACAGCCATGTTGACTATCACTAATCAGTCCGTGCTTTTCCAAATACACACTTTTCCAAATAAAATACATCCAAATACTATCACTCAGGATTCCCTCCAACAACTTGTCCATGATTAATGTCAGGCTCACCAGTCTCTCGTTCCCATTCAATTGTAGAGCTAGCAGTGGTCGCACTGACATGGAACGAAGGTTAATAGGTAATTTAATATTTTCAAAAACCTTCCAACTTTTTTTTTTAATTTCAGGGCATGTTCAGTTGGGAAGGTGAAACACTATGGCTGAAATTTGAACAAGAGAGAAAATTTGAAATCTTCACCAATACACAGAGGTATTTTCAAAGAGTAGAAAATGTCTTCTAACCTGGAAAAAGGCTGCTAAACTCGAGCAAAACGTTGACACATGCCGAGGCAATAGGGTCGTTGTTAAGTAGGATGAGGGAAGGAAGTGACCATTTCGAAAAAGCTTACTCATCAAATGACCCAATGGCTGGAATGAATGTGGGCTTTTCTCCCAAGTAGAGAGACAGTGCCTTCTGCGCCACTCGACCCAAGGACAACATTCCTTATTTATCATTCTGTCCATTCCGAAGGTGCTCTTAATAGCCTCCTTTAGTTATTCCAAATACAGATGAATGATTCATTAAGGAGTTAATCTTTCACTCAGGGAAAATTCTCACCCATGAACCCAACAGCAGCAACAGTAACTGTGGGAGAGAAAGGGCTTCGGGCTTGATGCTTTTTCCAGTCTGTGTGAAAATTCCTTGTTGATTGCTTTCTTCATTTAATCTGTCTATCCCTTTATGAACGTTGTAATTTTATTACAATCTTGTTTATTCTTCTAATCTTCAGAGAAAATATGCTCAGTCTCCTCAATCGCTAATTTATAGGACAGCCACACCACCTCAGCAATCAGTTTAGTGAACATTCCTATGCTCCTTCTTAGGTAAATAAGCAAGATGACTAGATGTGCCCACAATACTCCAGGTGAGATTTCACGTCTATAATGAAAACTCAACAGTTAACGTAAGATTTGCCTTCTGAATTGTTTTCTGCACCAACATGCTAACGTTCAGTACCTTGTGAACAGGAATATCTTGGTCCTTCTGGACCTCAATATTTTCAAACGTTTACCATTTATGAAGTGGTCTGCACCGTCAGATTT